>NW_027327902.1:0-123865 GCF_047675955.1 Chlorocebus sabaeus | reverse complement strand
CAGACTGGCTAAAACCAGTGTTGACCGTCTGAAACCAAACCAGACTGCTTTGACCGGACCAGATTTGCTCAAAATGGGTTTGACCTGTTCAAACAAGATTCAAACCATACCAGACCTTCTCCAACCAGGTTTGACCAGCTCAAACTGAACCAGACCCGCTCAAAATGGATCAAACCGGACCAGAACGGCCGTTAGACCGGCTCAAACCGGTTTTGGCCGGGTCAAACCGGACTCAAAACCGACCAGACCGGCTCAAACTGGTGTTGACCGGTTCCAACCAGACCCGACTGGCACAAACCGGTGTTGACTGGCTCAAACCGGACCAGACCAACTCAAACGGGTTTTCACTGGCTCAAACCAGATCATACCGGCTCAACCGGATCAAACTGGAGCAGACCAGCTTAAACTGGGTAAAACCGGACCCCATCGACCGAAACTGGACCAGACAAGCTCAAACCGGTTTTGACCATCTCAAACCCGACCAGACCGGCTGAAACCGGACCAGACCGGTTCAAAACGGACTCAAACTGGAATAGACCGGCTCAAACCGGTTTTGACCGGCTCAACTCGGAGCAGAGCAGCACAAATCGATTTTGACCGGCTCAAACCAGACTCAAACAGGACCAGATAGGCTCAAACCGGTTTTGACCAGCTCAAACCCAACCAGAATGGGTGAAACCAGACCAGACAGGCTGAAACCGGTTTTGAACCCTCAAACCAAACCAGACCGGCTAAAACAGGACCAGACTGGCTCACAATAGTTTTGACTGGTTCAAACCGAACCAGACCGGCTCAACCGGATCAAACTGGACCAGACCGGCTTAAATCGCATCAAACCGGCCCAGATTGGCTCTTAGACCGTCTCAAACCGGTTTTGATCCGCTCAATACGGACCAGAACGGCTCAAACCGGTTTTGACCAGATAAAACCGGACCAGACCATCTCAAACCAGACTCAAACTGGACAAGACCGGCTCCAACCGGTGTTGACCAGCTCAAACCGGACTCAAACAGGACCAGACCAGCTCAAACCAGGTTTGACCGGCTTAAACCAGACCATACCGGCACAACCAGATCAAACCAGACCAGACCGGCTTAAACCGGATAAAACCGGACCAGACCGGCTCAAACCGGTTTTGACCGGCTCTAATTGGACCAGACCGCATCAAACCGGATCAAACCGGACCAGACTGGCTCAAACCGGTTTTGACCAGCTCAAAAAAGCCCAGACCGGCTCTACCGGATCAAACCGCAACAGACTGGCTTAAACAGGATTTGACCAGCTCACACCGGACCAGAGCGGCTCAAACCGGTTTTGACTGGCTCAAATTGGACTCAAACCAGAACAGACCGGCTCAAACCTGTTTTGACCAGCTCAAACCGGAGCAGACAGAATCTAACCGGAACAAACCGGACCAGATCGGCCCTTAGACAGTCTCAAACTGGTTTTGATCGGCTCAATACGGACCTGAACGGCTCAAACCCGTTTTGACCGGCTCAAACCGAACCAGACCATCTCAAACCTGACTCAGACCTGACCAGACCAGCTCAAACCGGCTTTGACCGTGTCAAACCACAACAGACCAGCTCAACCGGATCAAACCGAACCAGACCGGCTTTAACCAGATCAAACCGGACCAGACCGGCTCAAACCAGGGTTGACAGGCTCAAACCCGACCAGACTGGCTTAAACCGAACCGGACTGACTCAAACACGGTTTTTACTGGCTCAAACCGGACTTACATCATACCAGAACGGCTCAAACCGGGTTAGACTGGCTCAAACCGGAACAGGCCAGCTCAAACCAAATCAAACCGGACGAGACCGGCTCAAACCGGTTTTGACTGGCTCAAATCGTACTCAAACTGGACCACACCGGCTATAAACGGATCTAACCGGACCAGACCCGTTCAAACCAGGGTTGACTGGCTCAAACCTGACCGGACTGGCTTAAACCGGACCAGACTGGCTCAAACAGGGTTTGACCGGCTCAAACTGGACTCAAACGGGAACAGAACGGCTCAAACCGGGTTAGACTGGCTCAAACCGGACCAGACCGGCTGAAACTGGATGAGACCGCCTCAAACCGGTTGTGACCAACTCAAACCCGTACAGACCGGCTAAAACCGGACCACACCGGCTCAAAGCAGTTTTGACCGGCTCAAAGTGGACTAGACTGGCTCTAACCGGTTATGACCGGCTCAAACCACATTCAAACTGGACCAGACCGTCCCAAACTGGTATTGTCCAGCTCAAACCGGACTCAATCCGGACCAGACCGGCTCAAACCGGTTTTGACCAGCTCATACCGGACTCAAACCGGACCAGACCGTCTCAAAGCCTTTTTGACCGGCTCAAACCCGACC
This sequence comes from Chlorocebus sabaeus, assembly GCF_047675955.1. Lineage (NCBI taxonomy): Eukaryota > Metazoa > Chordata > Mammalia > Primates > Cercopithecidae > Chlorocebus > Chlorocebus sabaeus. The sequence continues at coordinate 121,500 of NW_027327902.1, read as the reverse complement.
AGACCAGCTGAAACCGGACGAGACCGTCTCAAACCGCTTTGGACCGGCTCAAACCAGTCCAGACTGGCTCAACCAGATCAAAGCGGACCATACCGGCTCAAACCAGATCAAACCGAACCAGAACCGCTGAAACCGGATCAAACTGGACAAGACTGGCTCCAACCAGTTTTGAACAGCTCAAACCAGACCATACCGGCTCAACCGAATCAAACCGGACCAGACCGGTTTAAACCGCATCAAACCGGACCAGATCGGCTCAAACCGGTTTTGACTGTCTCAAACCCGACGAGACCGGCTGAAACCAGACGAGACCGGCTCAAACTGGTTTGGACTGGCTCAAACCAGACCAGACTGGATCAACCAGATCAAAGCGGACCAGATCGGCTCAAACCAGATCAAACCGGACCAGAATTGCTCAAACTGGACCAGACTGGCTGAAACTGGTTTTATCCCGCTCAAACACGACCAGACCGGCTGAGTTGGGACGAGACCGCCTCAAACCGGTTTTGACCATGTCAAATCAGACCAGACCAGCACAAACAGGTTTTGACCAGTTCAAACACGACCAGACGGTCTGAAACTGGACCAGACAGGCTCAAACCGGTTTTGACCAGCTGAAACCCTACCAGACTGGCTAAAACCCGACCAGACCCGTTCAAACCGGTCTCAAGACTGGTTCATACCGGACTCAAACCGAACCAGACCGTCTCAAACTCGTTTTGAACGGGTCAAACCCGACCAGACCGGCTGAAACCGGACGAGACCTGCTCAAAACGGTTTGGACCGGCTCTAACCAGACCAGACTGGCTCAACCAGATCAAAGGCTTCCATACCGGCTCAAACCGGATCAAACCCAACTACAACCGCTGAAACCGGATCAAACAGGACCAGACTGGCTCCAACCGGTTTTAACCGGCTCAAACCCGACCAGACCGGCTGAAACGGGACGATACCGCCTCAAACCGGTTTTGACAGACTCAAACCTTTCCAGACTGGCTAAAACCAGACCAGACCGGCTCAAACCGTTGTTGACCGGCTCAAACCGGACTCCAACCGGACCAGACCGGCTCAAACCGGTTTTGAATGGCTCAAACCAGACCATATCGTCTCAAACGAATCAAACCGGACCAGACCAGCTTAAACCGGATCAAACCGGACCAGAAAGGCTGAAACCGGTTTTGACCGCTGAAATCGGACGAGAGGAGCACAAACCGAATTTGACCAGCTGAAACCAGACTCAAACAGGACCACACTGGCTCAAACCGGTTTTGACCGGCTCAAACCCGACCAGACCGGCTGAAACTGGACGAGACTGCCTCAAACCAGTTTTGACCAACCCAAACCCGTCCAGACCGGCTAAAACCGGACCAGACCAGCTCAAACGGGTTTTGACCAGCTGAAAGCGGACTAGACCGGCTCTAACAGGTTATGACCGGCTCAAACCGCACTCAAACCGGACCAGACCCTCTCAAACTGTTGTTGTCCAGCTCAAACCGGACTCAAACCGAACCATAAAGGCTCAAACCGGTTTTGACCGCCTCAAACCGGACTCAAACCGGACCACACCGTCTCAAACCCGTTTTGACTGGCTGAAACCCGACGAGACCGGCTGAAACCGGACGAGACTGGCGCAAACCAGTTTGGATCAGCTGAAACCAGACCAGACTGGCTCAACCACATCAAAGCATACCAGACTGGCTCAAACCGGATCAAACCGAACCAGAACCACTGAAACCGGATCAAACCGGACCAGACCAGCTCAAACCGGTTTTAACTGGCTCAAACCCGACCAGACCGGCTGAATTGGGACAAGACCGCATCAAACCAGTTTTGAACGGGTCAAATCAGACCAGACCGGCACAAACCGGTTTTGACCAGCTCAAACCCAACCAGACCGGCTGAAACCGGACGAGACTGGCTGAAACCGGTTTTGACCGGGGTCAACCCTGACCAGACCAACTAAAACCGGACCAGACAGGCTCAGACCACATTTGACCGGCTGAAACCGAACCAGACGGGCTGAACCGGATCAAATCGGATCAGACCGGCTTATAGCGGTTTAAACTGGACCAAACCGCTCTTAGATCTTCTCAAACCGGTTTTGATCCGCTCAAAACGGACCAGACCGTCTCAAACTGGTTTTGACCGGCTCAATGCTGACTGGACCGGCTCTAACCGGTTATGACCGGCTCAAACCGCGCTCAAACCGGACCAGACCGTCTAAAACTGGTGTTGCCATCTCAAACCGGACTCAAACCGGACCAGACCGGATCAAACCCATTTTGACCGGCTCAAACCCGACCAGACCAGCTGAAACCAGACGAGACCGTCTCAAACCGCTTTGGACCGGCTCAAACCAGACCAGACTGGCTCAACCAGATCAAAGCGGACGATACCAGCTCAAACCGGATCAAACTGGACCAGAACCGCTGAAAGCGGATCAAACCGGACAAGAACGTCTCCAACCGGTTTTGAATGGCTCAAACCAGACCATACCGGCTCAACCGAATCAAACCAGACCAGACCGGCTAAACCGCATCAAACTGGACCAGATCGGCTCAAACTGGTTTTACCTGTCTCAAACCCGACCAGACCGGCTGAAACCGGACAAGACCGGCTCAAACTGGTTTGGACTGGCTCATACCAGACCAGACTGGATCAACCAGATCAAAGCGGACCAGATCGGCTCAAACCGGATCAAACCGGACCAGAACTGCTCAAACCGGATCAAACCGGACCAGAGTGGCTGAAACTGATTTTATCCCACTCAAACCCGACCAGACCGGCTGAATTGGGACGAGACCACCTCAAACCGGTTTTGACCGGGTCAAATCACACCAGACCAGCACAAACTGGTTTTGACCAGCTGAAACCCGACCAGACCGTCTGAAACCAGACCAGACAGGCTCAAACCGGTTTTGACTGGCTCAAACCCTACCAGACTGGCTAAAACCGGACCAGACCCGTTCAAACCGGTCTCAAGACCGGTTCATACCGGACTCAAACCAGACCACACCGTCTCAAACCCGTTTTGAATGGCTCAAACCCGACCAGACCAGCTGAAACCAGACGAGACCAGCTCAAACCGGTTTGGACCGGTTCAAACCAGACCAGACTGGCTCAACCAGATAAAAGGCTTCCATACCAGCTCAAACCCGATCAAACCCAACTACAACCGCTGAAACTGGATCAAACTGGACCAGACTGGCTCCAACCGGTTATAACCGGCTCAAACCCGACCTGACCGGCTGAAACGGGACGAGAGCGCCTCAAACCGGTTTTGACCGACTCAAACCCATCCAGACCGGCTAAAACCGGACCAGACCGGCTCAAACCGGTTTCGACCAGCTCAAAGCGGACTAGACCGGCTCTAACCGGTTATGACCAGCTCAAACCGCAATGAAACCGGACCAGATCGTCTCAAATTGGTGTTGTCTGACTCAAACCGGACTCAAACCGGACGAGACCTGCTCAAACAGGTTTTGACCGGCTCAAACCAGACCAGACTGGCTCAACCAGATCAAAGCGGACCAGACAGGCTCAAACCAGATCCAACAGGACCAGAACCACTCAAACTGGATCAAACCGGACCAGACCGGCTCAAACCTGTTGTAACCGGCTCAAACCCGAGCAGACCGGCTGACATGGGACGAGACCGCCTCAAACCGGTTTTGACCTCCTCTAACCCTACCAGACCGGCTAAAACCGGACCAGATCCGTTCAAAAAGGACTCAAACCGGAATAGACCATCTCAAACCAGTTTTGACGGGCTCAAATCGGACCAGAGCAGCACAAACCGATTTTAACCGGCTCAAATCTGACTCAAACTGGACCAGACCGGCTCAAACCGGTGTTGACCAGCTCAAACCGAACTCAAACCGGACCATACAGGCTCAAACCGGTTTTGACTGGCTCCAACCGGACCTGACCCGCTTAAAACGGATCAAACCGGACCAGACTGGCTCAAACCGGTTTTGACCGGCTCAAATAGGACGAGAGCAGCAAAAACCGAATTTGACCAGCTGAAACCAGACTCAAACAGGACCACACCGGCTCAAAGAGGTTTTGACCGGCTCAAACCCGTCCAGACCGGCTCAAACCGGACCAGACCGGCTCAAACCAGTTTTGACCGGCTAAAAGTGGACTAGACCGGCTCTAACCGGTTAAGACCGGCTCAAACCGCACTCGAACAGGACCAGACTGTCTCAAACTGGTGTTGTCCGGCTCAAACCGGACTCAAACAGGACCAGTCCGTCTCAAACCGGTTTTGACCGGCTAAAACCAGACTCAAACCGGAACAGACCGGCTCAAACCCAACCAAACCAGCTGAAACCAGACGAGACCGGCTCAAACCGGTTTGGACCGGCTCAAACCGGACCAGACTGGCTCAAACCTGTTTTGACCGTATTAGACTGGCTCAAACTGGTTTTCAGCATCTCAAATCGCACCAGACCTGCTCAAACCTGTTTTGAAAGGCTCAAACTGGACGAAAAACATACCAGACAGGCTCAAACCGGACTCAAACCGGACTAGACCGGCTCAAATCTGTTTTGATTGGCTCAAACCGGACAAGGACCAAACCAGCTCAACCCCGACTCAAACCAGACCAGAGCGGCTCAAAACGGTTTTGAACAGCTCAAACCAGACCAAACCGGCTCAAATGGATCAAACCGGACCAGACTGGCTCAACCCGAAACAAACCAGACCAGACCGGATCCAACAGGATTTGACCAGCTCAAACCGGACCAGACCGGTTCTTAGACGAGCTCAAACCGGTTTTGAACGGCTCAAATCGGACCAGCCCGGCACAAACCGGTTTTGACCGGCTCAAACTGGACTCAAATCGGAGCAGACCGGCTCAAACCATTGTTGACCGGCTCAAACCGGAATCAAACCGGGCCAGACTGGCTCCAAGCGGTGCACACTCAGGGGAGCGCTCACTCAGGGGAGTGCACACACAGGATAGTGCGCACTCAGAGGAATCCTCACTCAGGTGAGTGCACACTCAGGGGAGTGCACACAATGGGGAGCGCTCACTCAGGCGAGTTCATGCCCAGGGAAGCGCACACACAGGGGAGTGCACACCCTAGGGTGTCCTCACACAGGCGAGTGCACACTCAGGGGACTGCACACTCAGGGGAGTGCACACTCAGGTGAGCATGCACTCAGGGGAGTGAACACTCAGGGGAGTCCTCACTCAGCCCAGTCCTCACTTAGTAGTCCTCACTCAGGCGAGTGCACACTCAGGGGAGAGCACACTCAGGGGTGTCCTCACTCAGGCGAGTGCGCACTCAGGGGAGTGCACACTCAGGTGAACATGCACTCAGGGGAGTGCACACTTAGGGGAGTCCTCACTCAGGCGAGTTCACACTCAGTAGTCCTCACTCAGGTGAGTGCACACTCAGGGGAGTGCACAGTCAGGGGAGCGGTCAATCAGGGAAGTGCACACTCAGGGGAGCGCACACTCAGAGGAGTGCACACCCCAGGGAGGGAACACACACGGGAGTGCACACTCAGGGGAGGGCACACACAGAGGTGCCTTCACCCAGGCGAGTGCACACTCAGGGGAGTGCGCACTCAGGGGAGCGCACACTCAGGGGAGTGCACACTCAGGGGAGTGCACACTCAGGGGTGTCTACACCCAGGCGAGTGCACACTCAGGGGAGTGCGCACTCAGGGGAGCGCACACTCAGGGGAGTGCACACACTGAAGAGTGAATGCTCAGGGGAGTGCTCACTCAGGGGTGTGCACACTCAGGGGAGGGCACACTCAGGGGAGGGTACAATCTGGTGAGTGCTCATTCAGTGGAGTGCAAACTCAGGGGAGTCCTCACTCAGGCGAGTTCACACTCAGGGGAGTGCACACTCAGGGGTGTCCTCACTCAGGCGAGTGCACACTCAGGGGAGTGCACACTCAGGGGAGTGCACACTCAGGTGAGCATGCACTCAGGGGAGTGCACACTTAGGGGAGTCCTCACTCAGGCGAGTTCACACTCAGTAGTCCTCACTCAGGTGAGTGCACACTCAGAGGAGCGCAAACACTGGGAAGTGCACACTCAGGGGTGCGCTCACTCAGGGGAGTTTCCAGTAAAGTGAGTGCACACTCAGGGGAGTGCACACTCAGGGGAGTCCTCACACAGGCCGGTGCACACTCAGTAGAGCGCTCACCCATGGGAGTGCACACTCAGGATAGTTTGCACTCAGTGGAGTCCTCAGTCAGGGGAGTGCACTCTCAGGGGAGTGCACACTCAGGAGAGCATACACTCAGGGGAGGGCACACTCAGGGGAGTCCTCACTCAGGGGAGTGCAAACTCAGAGGAGTGCACACTCAGGGGAGTGCTCACTCAGGGGAGTGCACACCCTGGGGAGTGAACAATCAGGGGAGTGTACACTCAGGGGAGTCCTCACTCAGGAGAGTGTGAACTCAGAAGAGTGCACACTCAGCGGAGTGCTCATTCAGGGGACTGCACACTACGGTGAGTCTTCACTCAGGCGAGTGCACATTCAGGGGAGTGCATACTCAGGGGAGCGCTCACCCAGGGGAGTTTCCAGTAAAGTGAGCGCACACTCAGGGGAGTGCACACTCAGGGGAGTCCTCACACAGGTGAGTGCACACTCAGGAGAGCGCTCACTCATGGGAGTGCACACCCAGTATAGTGTGCACTCAGTGGAGTCCTCACTCATGGGAGTGCACACTAGGGGAGTGCACACTCAGTGGAGCACACACTCAGGGGAGCGCACACTTAGGGGAGTGCACACCCTGAAGTGTGAACACTCAGGGGAATGCACACTCAGGGGTGTGTACACTCAAGGGTGTCTACACCCAGGCGAGTGCACGCTCAGGGGTGTGCACACTCAAGGGAGTGCACACTCAGGGCAGAGCACACTCAGGGGAGTGCACATTCAATGGAGTGCACACTCAGGGGAGTCTTCACTCAGTTGAGTTCACACTCAGGGGAGTGCACACTCAGGGGTGTCCTCACTCAGGCGAGTGCACACTCAGGGGAGTGCGCACTCAAGGGAGTGCACACTCAGTTGAGCATGCACTCAGGGGTGTGCACACTCAGGGGAGTCCTCACTCATGCAAGTTCTCACTCAGTAGTCCTCACTCAGACGAGTGCACACTCAGGGGAGAGCACATTAAGGGGAGTGTACACTCAGGGGTGTGCTCATTCAGTTGAGTACACACTCAGGGGAATCCTCACTCAGGCGAGTTCACACTCAGCAGAGTGCACACTCAGGGGAGTCCTCACTTAGGCGAGTGCAAACTCAGAGGATTCCACACTCAAGGGATCGCTCACTCAGTGGAGTGCACACCCAGGGGAGCGAACACTCAGGGGAGTGCACACTCAGGGTAGTGAACACTCAGGGGTCTCTTCACAAAGGCAAGTCCGCATTCAGGGGAGTGCGCACTCAGGGGAGTGCTCATTCAGGGGAGTGCTCGCCCTTGGAAGCGCACACTCAGGGGAGTGCACACTCAGGGGAGTCCTCACACAGACGGGTGCACACTCAGGAGAGCGCTCACTCATGGAATGCACACTCAGGATAGCCCAGACCGGCTCTTAGACCGTCTCAAACCGGTTTTCATCCGCTCAATATGAACCAGACCGGCTCAAACCTGTTCAGACGGGCTCAAACCGGTTCAAACAGGAACCAGACTGGCTTAAACGGATCAAACCGTTCCAGACCGTCTCAAACTGGTGTTGTCCGGCTCAAACTGCACTCAAACCGGACCAGAATGGCTCAGACCGGTTTTGACTGGCTCAAATCGGACCAGAGAAGCACAAACCGAATTTGACTATGTCAAACCAGACTCATACAGGACCACAACGGCTCAAACCGGTTTTGACCAGCTCAAACCCGACCAGACCGGCTGAAACCGGACGAGACCTGCTCAAACCGGTTTGGACCGGCTCAAACCAGACCAGACTGGCTCACCCAGATCAAAGCAGAGCAGACCGACTCAAACCGGATCAAACCGAACCAGAACCACTGAAACCAGATCAAACCGGACCAGACCGGCTCAAACCGGTTTTAAACGGCTCAAACCCGACCAGACCAGCTGAATTGGGATGAGACCGCCTCAAACCGGTTTTAACCAGGTGAAATCAGACCAGACCGGCACAAACCGGTTTTGACCGACTCAAACCTGACCAGACCGGCTGAAACCGGACGAGACCGGCTGAAACCGGTTTTGACCGGGTCAACCCCGACCAGACCAACTAAAACCGGACCAGACTGGCTCAGAACACTTTTGAACGGCTGAAACCGAACCAGACCAGCTGAACCGGATCAAACCGGACCAGACCGGCTGAACCAGATCAAACCGGACCACACTGACTTAAACCGCTTTAAACCGGACCAGACCGGCTCTTAGACCATTTCAAACCGGTTTTGATCCGCTCAGAATGGACCCGAAAGGCTCAAACCGGTTTTGACCTGCTCAAACCGGACCTGACTAGCTCAAACTGGACTCAAACCAAACCAGGACGGATCAAATCGGTGTTGACCGGCTCAAACCTGACTCAAATTGGAACAGACGGGCTCAAACCGGTGTTGACCAGCTCAAACCGGCCTCAAACCTGACCAGACCGGCTCAAACCCGTTTTGAATGGCTCAAACCGGACCATATCGGCTCAAACGATTCAAATTTGACCAGACCGGCTTAAACCGGATCAAACCATTCCAGACCGTCTCAAACTGTTGTTGTCCAGCTCAAACCGCACTCAAACCAGACCAGAACGTCTCAGACCGGTTTTGACCAGCTCAAATCGGACCAGAGCAGCACAAACCGAATTTGACCAACTCAAACCAGACTGAAACAGGACCACACTGGCTCAAACGGGTTTTGACCAGCTCATACCGGACTCAAACTAGACCAGATCGTCTCAAACCCATTTTGACCGGCTCAAACCCTACCAGACCAGCTAAAACTGGACCAGACCCATTCAAACCGGACTCAAACAGCAATAGAACGGCTCAAACCGGTTTTGACCGGCTCAAATCGGACCACAGCAGAACAAACCGATTTTGACCAGATCAAACCAGACTCAAACAGGACCAGACCGGCTCAAACCGGTTTTCAACAGCTCAAACCCGACCAGACCGGCTGAAACCGGACGAGACAGGCTGAAACCGGTTTTGACCGGGTCAACCCCCACCAGACCAACTAAAACAGGACCAGACTGGCTCAGACCACTTTTGACCGGCTCAAACCGAACCAGACTGGCTCAACCGGATCAAACCGGACCAGACCGGCCTATACCAGATCAAACCGGACCAGACCGGCTCTTAGACCATCTCAAACCGGTTTTGATAAGCTCAAAACGGACCAGAACGGCTCAATCCGGTTTTGACCGGCACAAACTAGACCAGACCGTCGCAAACCGGACTCAAACCTGACCAGACCGGCTGAAACTGGATGAGACCACCTCAAACCGGTTTTGACTGACTCAAACCCGTCCAGACTGGCTGAAACCGGACCAGACCAGCTCACACCGGTTTTGACCGGCTCAAGGCGGACTAGACCGGCTCTAACTGGTTATGACCGGCTCAAACCTCACTCAAACTTAACCAGGCGGTCTCAAACTGGTGTTTTCCGGCTCAAACTGGACTCAAACCGGACCAGACCGTCTCAAACCCGTTTTGACTGGCTCAAACCCTACCAGACCAGCTAAAACCGGACCAGACCCGTTCAAACTGGACTCAAACAGGAATAGAACATCTCAAACCGGTTTTGACCAGGTCAAATCGGACCAGAGCAGCACAAACAGATTTTGACCAGCTCAAACCAGACTCAAACAGGACCAGACCGGCTCAAACCGGTTTTCACGGGCTCAAACCCGACCAGACTGGCTGAAACCGGATGAGACAGGCTGAAACCAGTTTTGACCGGGTCAACCCCCACCAGACCAACTAAAACAGGACCAGACTGGCTCAGACCACTTTTGACCAGCTCAAACCGAACCAGACTGGCTCAACCGGATCAAACCGGACCAGACTGGCTTATACCAGATCAAACCGGAACAGACCGGCTCTTAGACCACCTCAAACCGGTTTTGATAAGCTCAAAACGGACCAGAATGGCTCAAACCGGTTTTGAACAGCTCAAACCGGGCCAGACCGTCTCAAACCGGACTCAAACCGGACCAGACGGTCTCAAACCCGTTTTGACTGGCTCAAACCCGACCAGACCGGATGAATCCGGACGAGACCGGCTCAAACCAGTTTGGACCGACTCAAACGAGACGAGACTGGCTCAACTAGATCAAAGCGGACCAGACCAGCTCAAACCAGATCAAACTGGACCAGAACCGCTGAAACCGGATCAAACTGGACCACACCGGCTCAAACCTGTTTTAACCAGCTCAAACCAGACATGACCAGCTGAAATGGGATCGAGACCGCCTCAAACTGGTTTTAACCGGGTCAAATCGGACCAGACCGGAACAAACCGGCTTTGACCGGCTCAAACCCGACCAGACCATCTGAAACCGGACCAGACAGGCTCAAATCGGTTTTGACCGGCTCTAACTCTACCAGACCGGCTAAAACCGGACCAGACCCTTTTATACAGGACTCAAACCGGAATAGACCAGCTCAAACCGGTTTTGACGGGCTCAAATCGTACCAGAGCAGCACAAACAGATTTTGACCGGCTCAAACCTGACTCAAACTGGACCAGACCGGCTCAAACCGGTGTTGACCAGCTCAAATCGGACTCAAACCGGACCAGACAGGCTCAAACCGGTTTTGAACGGCTCAAACCAGACCATACCGGCTGAAATGAATGAAACCTGACCAGACCGGCTTAAACCGGATCAAACCGGACCAGACAGGCTCAAACCGGTTTTGACCGGCTCAAATCGGACGAGATCTGCACAAACCGAATTTGACGAGCTGAAACCAAACTCAAACAGGACCACACCGGCTCAAACGGGTTTTGACCGGCTGATAAAGGACTCAAACCGGACCAGAACGTCTCAAACCCGTTTTGACTGGCTCAAACCCTACCAGACCAGCTAAAACCGGACCAGACCCGTTCAAACCGTTCCCAAACAGGAATAGAACGGCTCAAACCGGTTTTGACCGGCTCAAATCGGACCAAAGCAGCACAAACCGATTTTGACCGGCTCAAACCAGACTCAAACAGGACCAGACCGGCTCAAACCGATTTTGACCGACTGAAACCATACCAGACCAGCTGAAACTGGACGAGAACACCTTAAACCTGTTTTGATTGACTCAAAGTGGACCACACCGGCTCTAACCGGTTATGACCGGCTCAAACCACACTGAAACCGGACCAGACCCTCTCAAACTGGTGTTGTCTGGCTCAAACCAGACTCAAACCGGACCAGACCGGATCAAACCGGTTTTGACCGGATCAAACCGGACTCAAACTGGAGCAGACCGTCTCAAACCCGTTTTGACGGGCTCCAACCCGACCAGACCGGCTGAAACCGGATGAGACTGGCTCAAACCGGTTTGGACCGGCTCAAACCAGACCAGACTGGCTCAGCCAGATCAAAGCGTACCAGACCGGCTCAAACCGGATCAAACTGAAACAGAACCAGTGAAACCGGATCAAACCGGACCAGACCGGCTCAAACTGGTTTGGTCCGGTTCAAACCAGACCAGACTGGCTCAACCAGATCAAAGCGGACCAGACAGAATCAAACCAGATCAAACCAGACCAGATCGGCCCTTAGACAGTCTCAAACCGGTTTTCATTGGCTCAATACGGACCAGAACGGCTCAAACCGGTTTTGACTGGCTCAAACCGGACCAGACCATCTCAAACCCGTTTTGACCGGGTCAAACCACAACAGACCGGCTCACCCGAATCAAAACGGACTAGACCAGCTTTAACCGGATCAATCCGGACCAGACCGGCTCAAACAAGGGTTGACCGGCTCAAACCCGACCAGACTGGCTTAAACCGAACCAGATTGGCTCAAACAGGGTATTTACCAGCTCAAACCGGACTCAAACTGGACCAGAACGGCTCAAACCGGGTTAGACTGGCTCAAACCGGACCAGACCAGCTCAAACCGAATCAAAACGGACCAGACCGGCTCTTAGACCGGAACAAACCGGACCAGACCGGCTCTTAGACCGTCTCAAACCGGTTTTGATAAGCTCAAAACGGACCAGAACGGCTCAAACTGGTTTTGACCGGCTCAAACCGGACCAGACTCTCGCAAACCGGACTCAAACCTGACCAGACCGGCTGAAACTGGACGAGACCGCCTCAAATCGGTTTTGACTGACTCAAACCCATCCAGACCGGCTAAAATCGGACCAGACCAGCTGAAACCGGTTTTGACCGGCTCAAAGCAGTCTAGACCGGCTCTAACCGTTTATGACCGGCTCAAACCGCACTCAAACCGGACCAGACCGTCTCAAACTGGTGTTGTCCAGCTCAAACCGGACTCAAACCGGACCAGACCTTCACAAACCCGTTTTGACTGGCTCAAACCCGACCAGACCAGCTGAAACCGGATGAGACTGGCTGAAACCTGTTTGGACTGGCTCAAACCACACCAGACTGGCTCAACCATTTCAAAGCGGTCCAGACAGGCTCAAACAGGATACAACAGGACCAGAACCACTCAAACCGGATCAAACCGGAGCAGACCGGCTCAAACCGGTTTTGACTGGCTCAAACTGGACTCAATCCGGACCCGACCCGCTCAAACCAGTTTTAACCGGCTCAAACCAAACCATACAGGCTCAACCGGATGAAATCAGACCAGACCAGCTCAAACCGGACCAGACCGGCTCAAACCGTTCGCAAACCACTTTTGACCAGCTCATACCGGTCCAGACAGCCTCAAACCGGTTTTGACTGGCTCAAAACGGACTCAAACAAGACCAGACTGGGTCAAACCGGTTTTAAACGGCTCAAATCAGACTCAAACAGGAACAGACCGGCTCAAAGAGGGTTTGACCATCTCAAACCAGACCAGACCGGCTCAACCGGATCAAACCGGACCAGACCAGCTTAAACCGGATCAAACCAGTTTTGCCCGTCACAAACCGGTCCACACTGGTACAAACCCGATCAAAACGGACCAGACCGGCTCAAACCTGTTTTGACCGTATTAGACTTGCTCAAACCGGTTTTTAGCGGCTCAAATCGCACCAGACCGGCTGAAACCGATTTTGACCAGCTCCAAACAGACTCAAACTAGTTTTGACCGGCACAAACCGGACCAGACTGCCTAAAACCTGTTTTGAAATGCTCAAACCGTACGAAAAACGTACTAGACCAGCTCAAACCGGACTCAAACTGGACTAGACCGGCTCAAATCGGTTTTAATCGGCTCAAACCGGACAAGGACCAAACCGGCTCAAACCGGACTCAAACCGGATCAGACAGGCTCAAACCGGTTTTGAGCGGCTCAAACCAGACCATACCGGCTCAACCGAATCAAAGCGGACCAGACCGCCTTAAACCGGATCAAACCAGACCAGACCGGCTCAAACCGGTTTTGACCAGCTCAAATCGGAGGAGAGCAGCACAAACCGAATTTGACCAGCTCAGACCAGACTCAAACAGGACCACACCGGCTCAAACCGGTTTTGACCGACTCAAACCCGACCAGACCAGCTAAAACTGGACGAGACCACCTCAAACCGGTTTTGACCGACTCAAACCCGTACAGACCGGCTAAAACCGGACCAGACAGGCTCCAACCGGTTTTGACTGGCTCAAAGCGGACTACACCGGCTGCAACAGGTTATGTCCAGCTCAAACCGCACTGCAACCGGACCAAACTGTCTCAAACTGGTGTTGTCCGGCTCAAACCGCACTCAAACCAGACCAGAACGGCTCAGACCGCTTTTGACCAGCTCAAATCGGACCAGAGCAGCACAAACCGAATTTGACCAGCTCAAACCAGACTCAAACAGGACCACACCGGCACAAACGGGTTTTGACCGGCTCATACCAGACTCAAACCGGACCAGATCGTCTCAAACCCGTTTTGACCAGCTCAAACCCTACCAGACCAGCTAACACCGGACCAGACCCGTTCAAACCGGACTCAAACAGGAATAGAACGGCTCGAATCGGTTTTGACCGGCTCAAATCGGACCAGAGCAGCACAAACCGATTTTGACTGGCTCAAACCAGACTCAAACAGGACCAGACCGGCTCAAACCGGTTTTCACCGGCTCAAACCCGACCAGACCAGCTGAAACCGCACGAGACAGGCTGAAATCGGTTTTGACCGGGTCAACCCCGACCAGACCAACTAATACAGGACCAGACTGGCTCAGACCACTTTTGACCAGCTCAAACCGAACCAGACTGGCTCAACCGGATCAAACCGGACCAGACCGGCTTATACCGGATCAAACCGGACCAGACCGGCTCTTAGACCGTCTCAAACCGGTTTTGATAAGCTCAAAACGGACCAGAATGGCTCAAACCGGTTTTGAACAGCTCAAACCGGACCAGACCGTCTCAAACCGAACTCAAACCGGACCAGACCATCTCAAACCCGTTTTGACTGGCTCAAACCCGACCAGACCGGGTGAATCCAGACGAGACCAGCTCAAACCGGTTTGGACCGACTCAAACGAGACGAGACTGGCTCAACTAGATCAAAGCGGACCAGACCAGCTCAAACCAGATCAAACTGGACCAGAATCGCTGAAACCGGATCAAACCAGACCACACCGGCTCAAACCAGTTTTAACCGGCTCAAACCAGACCTGACCGGCTGAAATAGGACGAGACCACCTCAAACTGGTTTTAACCGTGTCAAGTCGGACCAGACCGGAACAAACCGGCTTTGACCAGCTCAAACACGACCAGACCGTCTGAAACCGGACCAGACAGGCTCAAATCGGTTTTGACCGGCTCTAACCCTACCAGACCGGCTAAAACCGGACCAGACCCGTTCATAGAGGACTCAAACGGGAATAGACCGGCTCAAACCGGTTTTGACGGGCTCAAATCGGACCAGGGCAGCAAAAACCGATTTTGACCGGCTCAAACCTGACTCAAACGGGACCATACCGTCTCAAACTGGTGTTCACCAGCTCAAACCGGACTCAAACCAGAGCAGACAGGCTCAAACCGGTTTTGAACGGCTCAAACCAGACCATACCGGCTGAAACGAATGAAACCGGACCAGACCGGCTTAAACCGGATCAAACCGGACCAGACAGGCTCAAACCTGTTTTGACCGGATCAAATCGGACGAGAGCTGCACAAACCGAATTTGACGAGCTGAAACCAGACTCAAACAGGACCACACCGGCTCAAACCAGTTTTGACCGGCTCAAACCCGACCAGACCTGCTGAAACTGGACGAGACCGCCTCACACCGGTTTTGACAGACTCAAACCCGTCCAGACCGGCTAAAACGGGACCAGACCGGCTCAAATCGGTTTTGACCAGCTCAAAGCGGACTATACTGGCTGTAACCGTTTATGACCTGCTCAAACCACACTCAAACCGGACCAGACCATCTCAAACTGGTGTTATCCGGCTCAAACCGGACTCAAACCGGACCAGAAGGGATCAAACCAGTTTTGACCAGCTCAAACGAGACTCAAACCGGACCAGACCGTCTCAAACCCGTTTTGACCAGCTCAAACCCCACCAGACCGGCTGAAACATGACGAGACCGGCTCAAACCGGTTTGGACCGGCTCAAACCAGACCAGACTGGCTCAACCAGATCAAAGCGGACCAGACAGGCTCAAACCGGATCCAACAGGACCAGAACCGCTCAAACCGGATCAAACCGGACCAGACTGGGTCAAACCGGTTTTGACTGGCTCAAACTGGACTCAATCTGGACCCGACCGGCTCAAACCAGTTTTAACCAGCTCAAACCAAACCCTACCGGTTTAAACCCGATCAAACCGGACTAGACCGGCTCAAACCTGTTTTGACCATATTAGACTGGCTCTAACAGGTTTTTAGCGGCTCAAATCGCACCAGACCAGCTCAAACCGGTTTTGACCGGCTCAAACCCGACAAGACCGGCTGAATTGGGATGAGACCGCCTCAAACCGGTTTTGACCGGGTCAAATCAGACCAGACCGGCACAAGCCGGTTTTGACCGGCTCAAACCCGACCAGTCCAGCTGAAACCGGACGAGATCGGCTGAAACCGGTTTTCACCGGGTCAACCCCGAACAGACCAACTAAAAGCGGACCAGACTGGCTCAGAACACTTTTGACTGGGTGAAACCGAACCAGACCGGCTGAACCAGATGAAACCGGAACAGACCGGCTTGTACCAGTTTAAACCGGAGCAGTCCGGCTCGTAGACCATTTCAAACCGGTTTTGATCCACTCAAAACGGACCAGAACAGCTCAAACCGGTTTTGACCTGCTCAAACCGGACCAGACTGGCTCAACCGGACTCAAACCGGACCAGAACGGATCAAACCAGTGTTGACCTCCTCAATCATGTCTCAAACTGGACCAGACGGGCTCAAACCGGTGTTGAACAGCTCAAACCGGACTCAAACCGGACCAGACCAGCTCTAACCCGTTTTGAACGGCCCAAACCAGACCATACCAGCTCAAACGAATCAAATTGGACCAGACCGGCTTAAACCGGATCAAACCGTTCCAGACCGTCTCAAACAGGTGTTGTCCGGCTCAAACCACACTCAAACCGGACGAGAACGGCTCAAACCGGTGTTCACCGGTTCCAACCCGAACAGACCAGCTGAAACCGGATGAGACCGGCTGAAACCGGTTTTGACCTGGTTAACCCCCACCAGACCAAATAAAACCGGACCAGACTGGCTCTGACCACTTTTGACCGGCTCAAACCGAACCAGACCGGCTGAACCGGATCGAACCAGACCAGACCGGCTTATACCGGATCAAACCAGACCAGACCGGATCTTAGACTGTCCCCAACCGGTTTTGATCAGCTCAAAACGGACCAGAACGCCTCAAACCGGTTTTGACCGGCTCAAACCGGACCTGACCATCGCAAACTGGACTCAAACCCGACCAGACAAGCTGAAACTGGACCAGACAGGCTCAAATCGCTTTTGACCGTCTCTAACCTTACCAGACCGCATAAAACCGGACCAGACCCGTTCATACAGGACTCAAACGGGAATAGACAGGCTCAAACCGGGTTGAAGGGCTCAAATCGGACCAGAGCAGCACACACCGATTTTGACCAGCTCAAACCTGACTCAAACTGGACCAGACTGTCTCAAACCGGTGTTGACCAGCTCAAACCGGACTCAAACCGGACCAAACAGGCTCAAACCGGTTTTGAACGGCTCAAACCAGACCATACCGTCTCAAACGAATCAAACCGGACCAGACCGGCTTAAACCAGATCAAACCGGACCAGACAGGCTCAAACCGGTTTTGACCAGCTCAAATCGGACGAGAGCTGCACAAACCGAATTTGAACAGCTGAAACCAGACTCAAACAGGACCACACCGGCTCAAACCGGTTTTGACCGGCTCAAACCCGACCAGACCGGCTGAAACTGGACGACACCACCTCAAACCGGTTTTCACCGACTCAAACACGTCCAGACCGGCTAAAACCTGACCAGACCGCCTCAAACCAGTTTTGACCAGCTCAAAGCGGACTAGACCCGCTGTACCCGATTTTGACCGGATCAAACTGCAGTCAAACCGGACCACATCATCTCAAACTGGTGTTGTCCGGCTCAAACCGGACTCAAACCGGACCAGACCGGCTGAAACCGGTATTGACTGGCTAAAACCGGACTCAAACCGGACCAGACCGTCTCAAACCCGTTTTTAGCGGCTCAAACCCGACCAGACCGGCTGAAACCGGACGAGACTGGCTCAAACCGTTTTAGACCGGCTCAAACCAGACCAGACTGGCTCAACCAGATCAAAGCGGACCAGACAGGCTCAAACCGGATCAAACAGGACCAGAACCACTCAAACCAGATCAAAAAGGACCAGACCGGCTCAATCCGGTTTTGCCTGGCTCAAACTGGACTCAATCCGGACCCGACCCGCTCAAACCGGTTTTAACCGGCTCAAACCAGACCATACCGGCTAAACCAGATCAAACCGGCCCAGACTGGCTCAAATCGGAACAGACTGGCTCAAACCGGTCGCAAACCGCTTTTGACCAGCTGAAACCGATCCAGACAGCCTCAAACCGGTTTTGACTGACACAAACCGGACTCAAACAGGACCAGACCGACTCAAAGCGGTTTTGACTGACTCAAACCCGACCAGACCAGCTAAAACTGGACGAGACCACCTCAAACCGGTTTTGACCGACTCAAACCCGTCCAGACCGGCTGAAACCGGACCAGACTGGCTCAAACCGGTTTTGACCGGCTCAAAGCGGACTAGACCGGCTCTCACCGGTTATGACCGGCTCAAACCTCACTCAAACCGGACCAGACCATCTTAAACTGGTGTTGTCCGGCTCGCACCACACTCAAACTGTACCAGACCGGCTCAGACCGGTTTTGACCGGCTCAA
Source organism: Chlorocebus sabaeus (assembly GCF_047675955.1). NCBI lineage: Eukaryota > Metazoa > Chordata > Mammalia > Primates > Cercopithecidae > Chlorocebus > Chlorocebus sabaeus. The sequence goes on along the minus strand of NW_027327902.1, from coordinate 103,025 downwards.
ATCGGACCAGAGCAGCACAAACCGAATTTGACCAGCTCAAACCAGACTCAAACAGGACCACACCAGCTCAAACTGGTTTTGACCGACTGAAACCCTAACAGACTGGCTGAAACTGGACGAGACCACCTCAAACCTGTTTTGACTGACTCAAAGCGGACTAGACCGGCTCTAACCGGTTATGACCGGCTCAAACCACACTCAAACCGGACCAGACCCTCTCAAACTGGTGTTGTCCGGCTCAAACCAGACTCAAACCGGACCAGACCGGCTCAAACCGGGTTTGACCAGCTCAAACCGGACTCAAACTGGAGCAGACCATCTCAAACCCGTTTTGACGGGCTCAAACCCGACCAGACCGGCTGAAACGGGACGACACCGGCTCAAACCGGTTTGTACCGGCTCAAACCAGACCAGACTGGCTCAACCAGATCAAAGTGTACCAGACTGGCTCAAACCGAATCAAACTGGACCAGAACCATGGAAACCGGATCATACCGGACCAGACCGGCTCAAACCGGTCTGGTCCAGTTCAAACCAGACCAGACTGGCTCAACCAGATCAAAGCAGACCAGACAGAATCAAACCAGATCAAACCGGACCAGATCGGCCCTTAGCCAGTCTCAAACCAGTTTTGATTGGCTCAATACAGACCAGAACGGCTCAAACCAGTTTTGACCGGCTCAAACTGGACCAGACCATATCAAACCCGTTTTGACCGGGTCAAACCACAGCAGATCGGCTCAACCGCATCAAAACGGACCAGACCGGCTTTAACCGGATCAAACCGGACCAGACCAGTTCAAACCAGGTTTCACCGGCACAAACCCGACCAGACTGTCTTAAGCCAATCCAGACTGGCACAAACAGGGTTTTTACCAGCTCAAACCGGACTCAAACCAGACCAGAAAGGCTCAAACCGGGTTAGACTGGCTCAAACCGGACCAGACCAGCTCAAACCAAATCAAAACGGAACAGACCGGCTCTTAGACCGGATCAAACCGCAGCACACCGGCTCCAACCAGGTTTGACCGGCTCAAATCGGACTCAAACCGGACCCGACCGGCTCAAACCGGTGTTGACCGGCTCAAACCGGAATCAAACCGGACCAGACCGGATCAAACCGGTGTTGACCGGCTCGAACCAGACTCAAAACTGACCAGAACGGCTCAAACCAGACCAGACAGTCTCAAAGCAGATCAAAACGGACGAGACCAGCTCTAACCGGTTTTGACCAGCTGAAACCGGACCAGACCAGCTCTAACCAGACTCAAATCGGACCAGACCGGCTGAAAACGGTTTTGACCGGCTGAAATCGGACCAGACCGCATCAAACCTGATCAAACCGGACCAGACCAGCTCAAACGGGATTTGACCAGCTCACAAATGCCCAGACCGGCTCTATCGCATCAAACCAGACCAGACCGGCTCAAACCGGCTCAAACCGCACCAGACCGGCTCAATCCGGTTTTGACTGGCTCAAATCGAACTCAAACCAGACCAGAATGGCTATAAACGGATCTAACCGGACCAGACCCACTCAAACCAGGGTTGACTGTCTCAAACCCGACCAGACTGGCTTAAACCGGTTTTGACTGGCTCAAATCGGACTCGACCAGCTTTAACCAGTTATGACCGGCTCAAACCTCACTGAAACCAGACCAGACCTTCTCAAACTTGTGTTCTCCGGCTCAAACTGCACTCAAACCGGACCAGAACGGCTCAGACCGGTTTTGACTGGCTCAAATCGGACCAGAGCCGCACAAACCGAATTTGACCAGCTCAAACCAGACTCAAACAGGACCACAACGGCTCAAACCGGTTTTGACCGGCTCAAACCCGACCAGACCGGCTGAAACTGGACGAGACCACCTCAAACCGGTTTTCACCGACTCAAACCCGTCCAGACCGGCTAAGACCGGACCACACCGGCTCAAACCAGTTTCGACCTGCTCAAAGCGGACTAGACCGGCTCTAACCGGTTATGACCGGCTCAAACCGCACTGAAACCGGACCAGACCTTCTCAAACAGGTGATGTCCGGCTCAAACCGGACTCAAACCAGACCAGACAGGCTCAAACCGGTTTTGACCGGCTCATACCGGACTCAAACCGGACCAGACCGTCTCAAACCTGTTTTGACCGTCTCAAACCCGACCAGACGGGCTGAAACCGGATGAGACCGGGTCAAACCGGTTTGGACCGGCTAAAACCAGACCAGACTGGCTCAACCAGATCAAAGCCATCAATACCGGCTCAAACTGGATCAAACCGGACAAGAACCGCTGAAACCGGATCAAACTGGACCAGACTGGCTCCAACCGGTTTTAACCGGCTCAAGCCCGACCAGACCAGCTATAACGGGCCGAGACCGCCTCAAACCGCTTTTGAACGACTCAAACCGTCCAGACTGGCTAAAACTGGACCAGACCGGCTCAAACCGGTGTTGACCAGCTCAAACCAGACTCAATCCGGACCAGAACGGCTCAAACCGGTTTTGAAAGGCTCAAACCAGATCATACCGTCTCAAACGAATCAAACCGGACGAGACCTTCTTAAACCGGATCAAACCAGACCAGTCCGGCTAAAACCGGTTTTGACCGGCTCAACCAGACTCAAACAGGACCAGACCGGCTCAAACCGGTTTTCAGTGGCTCAAACCCGACCAGACCGTCTGAAAATGTACGAGAACGGCTGAAACCGGTTTTAACTGGGTCAACCCCGACCAGACCGGTTAAAACAGTACCAGACTGGCTCAGACCAGTTTTGACCGGCTCAAACCGAACCAGACTGGCTCAACCAGATCAAACCGGACCAGACCGGCTTAAACCGGATCAAACCGGACCAGGCCGGCTTTTAGACCGTCTCAAACCGGTTTTATTCCGCTCAATACGGATCAGAACGGATCAAACCGGTGTTGACCGGCTCTAACCTGACTCAAACTGGACCAGACGGGCTCAAACCGGTGTTGACCAGCTCAAACCGGACTCAAACCGGACCAGACCATATCAAACCGGTTTTGAACGGCTCAAATCTGACCATACCGACTCAAACGAATCAATCCGGACCAGACCGGCTTAAATTGGATCAAACCGGACCAGACCGTCTCAAACCGGTTTTGACCGGCTCAAATCGGACGAGAGCAGCACAAACCAAATTTGACCAGCTCAAACCAGTCTCAAACTGGACCACACCGGCTCAAATCGGTTTTGACCGGCTCAAACCCGACCAGACCAGCTGAAACTGGACGAGACCACCTCAAACTGGTGTAACCGACTCAAACCCGTCCAGACCGGCTAAAAGCGGTCCAGACCGGCTCAAACCAGTTTTGACCGGTACAAAACGAACTAGACTGGGTCTAACCAGTTATGACCGGCTCAAACCACACTGAAACCGGACCAGACCGTCTCAGACTGGTGTTGACCAGCTCAAACGGGACTCAAACTGGACCACACCGGCTCAAATCGGTGTTGACCGGCTCGAACCAGACTCAAAATGGACCAGAACGGCTCAAACCGGACCAAACAGGCTCAAACCGGATCAAAACGGACCAGACCGGCTCAAACAGGTTTTGACCAGCTGAAACCGGACCAGACCAGCTCAAACCGGACTCAAATCGGACCAGACCGGCTGAAAACGGTTTTGACCGGCTCAAGTCAGACCAGACCGCATCAAACCGGATCAAACCGGACCACACCGTCTCAAACTGGCTCAAACCGTACTAGACCGGCTCAAACAGGATTTGACCAGCTCACACCGCACCAGACCGGCTCAAACCAGTTTTGACTGGCTCAAATTGGACTCAAACTTGAACAGACAGCCTCAAACTGGTTTTGACCAGCTCAAACCGGACCAGACAGACTCAAACCAGATCAAACCAGACCAGACCGGGCCTTAGACAGTGTCAAACCGGTTTTGATCAGCTCAATACGGACCAGAACGGCTTAAACCGGTTTTGAGTGGCTCAAACCGGAGCAGACCATCTCAAACCTGACTCAAACCGGACCAGACCAGCTCAAACCGGCTTTGATTGGGTCAAACCTGCACAGACCGGCTCAACCGGATCAAAACGGACCAGACGGGCTTTAACCAGATCAAACCAGACCAGACCGGCGAAAACCAGGGTTGACCGGCTCAAGCCCGACCAGACTGGCTTAAACAGAACCAGACTGGCTCAAACAGGGTTTGACCGGCTCAAACCGGACTCCAACCAGACCAGAAGGGCTCAAACCATGTTAGACTGGCTGAAACCGGACCAGACCGGCTCAAACCGAATCAAATCGGACCAGACCGGCTCTCAGACCGGCTAAAACCGGACCAGAGCAGCTCGAACCGGTGTTGACCAGGTCAAACCGGACTCAAACCGGATCAGAAAGGCTCAAACCGGTTTTGAATGGCTCAAACCAGACCATACCGGCTCAAACGAATCAAACCGGACCAGACAGGCTTAAACCGGATAAAACCGGACCAGACAGGCTGAAACCGGTTTTGAACAGCTCAAATCGGACAAGAGCTGCACAAACTGAATTTGACCTGGTCAAACCAGACCCAAAAAGGACCACACCAGCTCAAACCAGTTTTGACCAGCTCAAACACGACTAGACTGGCTGAAACTGGACGAGACCGCCTCAAACCGGTTTTGACCGGCTCAAAGCGTACTAGACTGGCTGTAACCAATTTTGACCGGATCAAACTGCACTCAAACCGGACCAGATCGTCTCAAACTGGTGTTGTCAGGCTCAAACCGGACTCAAACCGGATCAGACCGGCTCAAACCGGTTTTGACCGACTCATACCGGACTCAAACCGGACCAGACCGTCTCAAACACGTTTTGACCAGATCAAACACGACCAGACTGGCTGAAACCGGACGAGACTGGCTCAAACCGTTTTGGACCGGCTCAAACCAGACCAGACAGGCTCAACCAGATCAAAGCGGACCAGACCGGCTGAAACCGGTTCCAACAGGACCAGAACCGCTCAAACCGGATCAAACCGGACCAGACCGTCTCAAACCGGTTTTGACTGGCTCAAACGGGACTCAATCCAGACCCGACCGGCTCAAACCAGTTTTAACCGGCTCAAACCAAACCATACCAGCACAACCGGACCAAACCGGACCAGGCCGGCTCAAAACCGGACCAGACCAGCTCAAACAGATCGCAAACCACTTTTGACCAGCTGAAACCGGACCAGACAGCCTCAAACCGGTTCTGACTGACTCAAAATGGACTCAAACAGGACCAGACTGGGTCAAACCGGTTTTAAACGGGTCAAATCAACTCAAACAGGAACAGACCGGCTCAAACAGGGTTTGACCGTCTCAAATCAGACCAGACCGGCTCAACCAGATCAAACCCGACCAGACCGGCTTAAACCGGATCAAACTGGTTTTGACCATCACAAACCGGACCAGACCGGTTCAAACCAGATCAAACCGGACCAGACCGGCTCAAACCTGTTTTGACCATATTAGACTGGCTCAAACTAGTTTTTAGCGGCTCAAATCGCACCAGACCGGCTCAAAGCGGTTTTGACCGGCTCCAAACGGACTCAAACACGTTTTCACCGGAACAAACCGGACCAGACCGCCTCAAACCGGTTTTGAAAGGCTCAAACCAGACGAAAAACATACCAGACCAGCTCAAACCGGACTCAAATCGGACTAGAACGGCTCAAATCGGTTTTGATCAGCTCAAACCGGACAAGGACCAAACCGGCTGAAACCGGACTCAAACCAGACCAGAGCAGCTCAAAACGGTTTTGAACGGCTCAAACCAGACCAAACGGGCTCAAACGGATCAAACCGGACTAGACTAGCTCAACCCGGCACAAAGCGGACCAGACCGTCTCAAACAGGATTTGACCAGCTCAAACTGGGCCAGACCGGTTCTTAGACCAGCTCAAACCGGTTTTGAACGGCTCAAATCGGACCAGACCGGCACAAACCGGTTTTCACCGGCTCAAACTGGACACAAATCAGAGCAGACCGGCTCAAACCATTGTTGACCGGCTCAAACCAGAATCAAACCGGGCCAGACTGTCTCCAAGCGGTGAACACTCAGGGGAGAGCTCACTCAGGGGAGTGCACACTCAGGATAGAGCGCACTCAGTGGAGTCCTCACTCAGGTGAGTGCACACTCAGGGGAGTGCACACACTGGGGAGTGCTCACTGAGTAGAGCGCACACACAGGGGAGCACACACTCAGGAGAGTGCACACTCAGTGGAGGGCACACTCAGGGGATCCTCACTCAGGCGAGTTCACACTCAGGGGAGTGCAAACTCAGGGGTGTCTTCACCCAAGCGTGCTCACACTCAGAAGAGTGTGCACTCAGGGGAGCGCTCACTCAGAGGAGTGCACACCCAGGGGAGAGCACATTCAGGAGAGTGTACACTCAGGAAAGTGCTCATTCCATGTAGTGTACACTCAGGGGAGTCCTCACTCAGACGAGTTCACACTCAGGGGAGTGCACACTCAGGGGTGTCCTCTCTCAGGGGAGTGCCCACCCAGGGGAGTTCGCACTCAGGGAAGTGCTCACTCAGGGGAGCACACACTCAGGGGAGTGCAATCTCAGGGGCGCGCACAGTCAGGAGAGTGCACACTCAGGGGATTCCTCACTCAGGAGAGTGCAACTCAGAGGAGTGCACACACAGGGTAGTCCTCACTCAGGAGCGTGCGAACTCAGGGGAGTTCACACTCAGGGGAGTGCTCATTCAGGGGACTGCACACTCAGGGGAGTCCTCACTCAGGTGAGGGCACATTCAGGATAGTCCTCACTCAGGGGAGCACTAACTCAGGGTAGTGCTCACACAGGGGAGTGCTCATCCAGGGGAGTGCACACTCAAGGGAGTGCACACTCAAGGGAGCGCACACTCAGGGGACTGCACACTCAGGGGAGTACTCACACAGGCGAGTGCGCTCTCAGGAGAGCGCTCACTCATGGGAGGGCACACTCAGGATAGTGCGCACTCAGTGGTGTTCTCACTCAGGGGAGTACACACTCAGGGGAATGCACACTCAGAGGAGTGCACACTGAGGGGAGGGCACACTCAGGGGAGTCCTCACTCAGGAGAGTGCAAACTCAGAGAATTGCACACTCAGGGGAGCTCTGACTCAGGGGAGTGCACACCCTGGGGAGCGAACACTCAGGGGAGTGCACACTCAGGGGAGTGCACACTCAGGGGTCTCCTCACACAGGCGAGTCCACATTCAGGGAGTGCGCACCCAGGGGAGTGCTCATTCAGGGGAGTGCACGCTCAGGGAAGCGCACACGCAGGGGAGTGCACACCCTGGGGAGGGAACACTCAGGGGAGTGCACACTCAGGGGAGTGCACACTCAGGGTGTCTTCACCCAGGCGAGAGCACACTCAGGGGAGCACTCATTCAGGGGAGTGCACACTCAGGGAAGCGCACACTCAGGGGAGTGCACACCCTGGGGAGTGAACACTCAGGGGAGTGCACACTCAGGGTGTCTTAACACAGGCAAGCGCACAGTCAGGGGAGTGCGCACTCAGGGGTGTGCTCACTCAGGGGAGTGCACACTCAGGGGAGTCCACACTCAGGGAAGTCCTCAGTCGTTAGAGTGCGAACTCAGAAGAGTGCACACTCAGGGGAGGCCTCACTCAAAGGAGTCATCACTCAAGTGATTGCCCCCTAGGGAGACCGCTCACTCAGGGGAGTGCACACTCAGGGGTGTCCTCACTCAGGCGAGTGCACACTCAGGGGAGTGCGCACTCAGGGGGGTGCACACTCAGGTGAGCATGCACCCAGGGGAGTGCACACTCAGGGGATTCCTCAATCAGGCGAGTTCACACTCAGGGGAGTGCACACTCAGGGGTGTCCTCACTCAGGCGAGTGCACACTCAGGTGAGCGTGCACTCAGGTGAGTGCACACTTAAGGGCGTCCACACTCAGAAGACTTCACACTCAGTAGTCCTCACTCAGGTGAGTGCACACTCATGGGAGTGCACACTCAGGGGAGTGCTCACTCAGGGGAGTGCACACTCAGGGGAGCGCTCACTCAGGGGAGTTTTCAGTAAAGTGAGCACACACTCAGGGGAATGCACACTCAGAGTAGTACTCACACAGGCGAGTGCACACTCAGGAGAGCGCTCACACTTTGGAGCACTCACTCAGGGGAGAGCACACTCAGGGGAGTGTACACTCAGGGGAGTGCACATTCAGTGGATTGCACACTCAGGGGAGTCCTCACTCAGGCGAGTTCACACTCAGGGGAGTGCACACTCAGAGGATTCCTCACACAGGCGAGTGCACACTCAGGAGATGCTCACTCATGGGAGTGCACACTCAGGATAGTGTGCACTCAGTTGGTTCCTCACTCAGGGGACAGCACACGCAGGGGAGTGCACACTCAGGGGAGCACACACTCAGGGGAGCGCACACTCAGGGGAGGGCACACTCAGGGGAGTCCTCACTCAGGAGAGTGCAAACTCAGAGGAGTGCACACTCAGGGGAGCACTCTCTCAGGGGAGTGCACACCCTGGGTAGTGAACATCAGGGGAGTGCACCCTCAGGGGAGAGCACACTCAGGGGTGTCTACACCCAGGCGAGTGCACACTCATGTGTGAGTGCACTCAGGAGAGTGCTCACTCAGGGGAGTGCACACTCAGGGGAGAGCACACTCAGGGGAGTGTACACTCCGGGGAGTGCACATTCAGTGAGGTGACAACTCAGGGGAGTCCTCACTAAGGTGAGTTCACACTCAGGGGAGTGCACACTCAGGGGAGCGCTCACTCAGGGGAGCTTTCATTAAAGTGAGTGCACACTCAGTGGAGTGCACACTCAGGGGAGACCTCACACAGGCGAATGCACACTCAGGAGAGCGCTCACTCATAGGAGTGCACACACAGGATAGTGTGCACTCAGTGAAGTCTCACTCAGGCGAGTGCACACTCAGAGTAGTCCTCACTCAGGCGAGTTCACGCTCAGGGGAGTGCACACTCGGAGTGTCCTCACTCAGATGAGTGCACACTCAGGGGAGTGCACACGCAAGTGAGTGCACACTCAGGGGAGTCCTCACTCAGGCGAGTTCACACTCAGGGGAGTGCACACTCAGGGGTGTCCTCACTCAGGCGAGTGCACACTCACGTGAGTGTGCACTCAGGTGAGTACACACTTAGGGGCGTCCTCACTCAGGTGACTTCACACTCAGTAGTCCTCACTCAGGCGAGTGCACACTCAGGGGAGTGCACACTCACGGGAGCGCTCACACAGGGAAGTGTACACTCATGGGTGTCCTCACTCAGGCGAGTGCACACTCAGGGGAGTGCACACTCAGGGGAGTGCACACTCAGGGGAGCATGCACTCAGGGGAGTGCACACTCAGGGGAGCATGCACTCAGGGGAGTGCATACTCAGGGTAGTCCTCACTCAGGCGAGGGCACATTCAGGATAGTCCTCACTCAGGGGAGCGCTAACTCATGGTAGTGCTCACACAGGGGAGTGCTCATCCAGGGGAGTGCACACTCAGGGGAGCGCACACTCAAGGGAGCGCACACTCAGGGGACTGCACACTCAGGGGAGTACACACACAGGCGAGTGCGCTCTCAGGAGAGCGCTCACTCATGGGAGGGCACACTCAGGATAGTGCGCACTCAGTGGTGTCCTCACTCAGGGGACTACACACTCAGGGGAATGCACACTCAGAGGAGTGCACACTGAGGGGAGGGCACACTCAGGGGAGTCCTCACTCAGGAGAGTGCAAACTCAGAGAATTGCACACTCAGGGGAGCTCTGACTCAGGGGAGTGCACACCCTGGGGAGCGAACACTCAGGGGAGTGCACACTCAGGGGAGTGCACACTCAGGGGTCTCCTCACACAGGCGAGTCCACATTCAGGGAGTGCGCACCCAGGGGAGTGCTCATTCAGGGGAGTGCACGCTCAGGGAAGCACACACGCAGGGGAGTGCACACCCTGGGGAGTGCACACTCAGGGGAGTGCACACTCAGGGGAGTGCACACTCAGGGTGTCTTCACCCAGGCGAGAGCACACTCAGGGGAGTGCACACTCAGGGGAGCGCACACTCAGGGGAGTGCACACCCTGGGGAGTGAACACTCAGGGGAGTGCACACTCAGGGGAGTGCACACTCAGGGTGTCTTAACACAGGCGAGCGCACAGTCAGGGGAGTGCGCACTCAGGGGTGTGCTCACTCAGGGGAGTGCACACTCAGGGGAGTCCACACTCAGGAAAGTCCTCACTCGTTAGAGTGCGAACTCAGAAGAGTGCACACTCAGGGGAGGCCTCACTCAAAGGAGTCATCACTCAAGCGATTGCCCCCTCAGGAGACCGCTCACTCAGGGGAGTGCACACTCAGGGGTGTCCTCACTCAGGCGAGTGCACACTCAGGGGAGTGCGCACTCAGGGGGGTGCACACTCATGTGAGCATGCACTCAGGGGAGTGCACACTCAGGGGATTCCTCACTCAGGCGAGTTCACACTCAGGGGAGTGCACACTCAGGGGTGTCCTCACTCAGGCGAGTGCACACTCAGGTGAGCGTGCACTCAGGTGAGTGCACACTTAAGGGCGTCCACACTCAGAAGACTTCACACTCAGTAGTCCTCACTCAGGTGAGTGCACACACATGGGAGTGCACACTCAGGGGAGCGCTCACTCAGGGAAGCGCACACTCAGGGGAGCGCTCACTCACGGGAGTTTTCAGTAAAGTGAGCGCACACTCAGGGGAATGCACACTCAGGGGTGTCCTCAAACAGGTGAGTGCACACTTAGGAGAGCGCTCACTCATTGGAGTGCTCACTCAGGGGAGTGCACACTCAGGGGAGAGCACACTCAGGGAGTGTACACTCAGGGGAGTGCACATTCAGTGGAGTGCACACTCAGGGGGTCCTCACCTAGGCAAGTTCACACTCAGGCGAGTGCACACTCAGGGGTGTCCTCACTCATGCGAGTTCACACTCAGGGGAGCGCACACTCAGAGGAGTGCACACCCTGAAGAGTGAACACTCAGGGGAGTGCACACTCAGGGGAGTGCACACACAGGGAGGTGCACACTCAGGGGTGTCTACACCCAGGCGAGTGCACACTCAGGTGTGAGTGCACTCAGGGGAGTGCTCACTCCGGGGAGTGCACTCTCAGGGGAGAGCACACTCAGGGGAGTGTACACTCCGGGGAGTGCATATTCAGTGGTGTGCACACTCAGGGGAGTCCTCACTCAGGCGAGTTCACACTCAGGGGAGTGCACACGCAGGGGTGTCCTCACTCAGGCGAGTGCACACTCAGGGGAGCATGCACTCAGGGGAGTGCACACTCAGGGGAGTCCTCACTCAGGCGAGTTCACACTCAGGGGAGTGCACACTCAGGGGAACGCTCACTCAGGGGAGTTTTCAGTAAAGTGATCACACACTCAGGGGAATGCACAATCAGAGTAGTACTCACACAGGCGAGTGCACACTCAGGAGAGCGCTCACTCTTTGTAGCGCTCACTCAGGTTAGAGCACACTCAGGGGAGTGTACACTCAGGGGAGTGCACATTCAGTGGAGTGCACACTCAGGGGAGTCCTCACTCAGGCGAGTTCACACTCAGGGGAGTGCACACTCAGAGGATTCCTCACACAGGCGAGTGCACACTCAGGAGATGCTCACTCATTGGAGTGCACACCCAGGATAGTGTGCACTCAGTTGGTTGCTCACTCAGGAGACTGCACACTCAGGGGAGTGCACACTCAGGGGAGCACACACTCAGGGGAGCGCACACTGAGGGGAGGGCACACTCAGGGGAGTCCTCACTCAGGAGAGTGCAAACTCAGAGAATTGCACACTCAGGTTAGCTCTGACTCAGGGGAGTGCACACCCTGGGGAGCGAACACTCAGGGGAGTGCACACTCAGGGGAGTGCACACTCAGGGGTCTCCTCACACAGGTGAGTCCACATTCAGGGAGTGCGCACCCAGGGGAGTGCTCATTCAGGGGAGTGCACTCTCAGGGAAGCGCACACGCAGGGGAGTGCACACCCTGGGGAGGGAACACTCAGGGGAGTGCACACTCAGGGGAGTGCACACTCAGGGTGTCTTCACCCAGGCGAGAGCACACTCAGGGGAGCACTCATTCAGGGGAGTGCACACTCAGGGGAGTGCACACCCTGGGGAGTGAACACTCAGGGGAGTGCACACTCAGGGGAGTGCACACTCAGGGTGTCTTAACACAGGCGAGCGCACAGTCAGGGGAGTGCACACTCAGGGGTGTGCTCACTCAGGGGAGTGCACACTCAGGGGAGTCCACACACAGGGAAGTCCTCACTCGTTAGAGTGCGAACTCAGAAGAGTGCACACTCAAGGGAGGCCTCACTCAAAGGAGTCATCACACAAGCGATTGCCCCCTCAGGAGACCGCTCACTCAGGGGAGTGCACACTCAGTGGTGTCCTCACTCAGGTGAGTGCACACTCAGGGGAGTGCGCACTCAGGGGTGTGCACACTCAGGTGAGCATGCACTCAGGGGAGTGCACACCCAGGGGAGTCCCCACTCAGGTGAGTTCACACTCAGGGGAGTGCACACTCAGGGGTGTCCTCACTCAGGCGAGTGCACACTCAGGTGAGCGTGCACTCAGGTGAGTGCACACTTAAGGGCGTCCACACTCAGAAGACTTCACACTCAGTAGTCCTCACTCAGGTGAGTGCACACTCATGGGAGTGCACACTCAGGGGAGTGCTCACTCAGGGGAGTGCACACTCAGGGGAGCGCTCACTCAGGGGAGTTTTCAGTAAAGTGAGCACACACTCAGGGGAATGCACACTCAGAGTAGTACTCACACAGGCGAGTGCACACTCAGGAGAGCGCTCACACTTTGGAGCACTCACTCAGGGGAGAGCACACTCAGGGGAGTGTACACTCAGGGGAGTGCACATTCAGTGGAGTGCACACTCAGGGGAGTCCTCACTCAGGCGAGTTCACACTCAGGGGAGTGCACACTCAGAGGATTCCTCACACAGGCGAGTGCACACTCAGGAGATGCTCACTCATGGGAGTGCACACTCAGGATAGTGTGCACTCAGTTGGTTCCTCACTCAGGGGACTGCACACTCAGGGGAGTGCACACTCAGGGGAGCACACACTCAGGGGAGCGCACACCCAGGGGAGGGCACACTCAGGGGAGTCCTCACTCAGGAGAGTGCAAACTCAGAGGAGTGCACACTCAGGGGAGCACTCTCTCAGGGGAGTGCACACCCTGGGTAGTGAACATCAGGGGAGTGCACCCTCAGGGGAGAGCACACTCAGGGGTGTCTACACCCAGGCGAGTGCACACTCATGTGTGAGTGCACTCAGGAGAGTGCTCACTCAGGGGAGTGCACACTCAGGAGAGAGCACACTCAGGGGAGTGTACACGCCGGGGAGTGCACATTCAGTGAGGTGACAACTCAGGGGAGTCCTCACTCTGGTGAGTTCACACTCAGGGGAGTGCACACTCAGCGGAGCGCTCACTCAGGGGAGCTTTCATTAAAATGAGTGCACACTCAGTGGAGTGCACACTCAGGGGAGACCTCACACAGGCGAGTGCACACTCAGGAGAGCGCTCACTCATAGGAGTGCACACACAGGATAGTGTGAACTCAGTGAAGTCTCACTCAGGCGAGTGCACACTGAGAGTAGTCCTCACTCAGGCGAGTTCACGCTCAGGGGAGTGCACACTCAGGGGTGTCCTCACTCAGATGAGTGCACACTCAGGGGAGTGCACATGCAAGTGAGTGCACACTCAGGGGAGTCCTCACTCAGGCGAGTTCACACTCAGGGGAGTGCACACTCAGGGGTGTCCTCACTCAGGCGAGTGCACACTCACGTGTGTGTGCACTCAGGTGAGTACACACTTAGGGGCGTCCTCACTCAGGCGACTTCACACTCAGTAGTCCTCACTCAGGCGAGTGCACACTCAGGGGAGTGCACACTCAGGGGAGCGCTCACACAGGCAAGTGTACACTCAGGGGTGTCCTCACTCAGGCGAGTGCACACTCAGGGGAGTGCACACTCAGGGGAGTGCACACTCAGGGGAGCATGCACTCAGGGGAGTGCACACTCAGGTGAGCATGCACTCAGGGGAGTGCATACTCAGGGTAGTCCTCACTCAGGCGAGGGCACATTCAGGATAGTCCTCACTCAGGGGAGCGCTAACTCATGGTAGTGCTCACACAGGGGAGTGCTCATCCAGGGGAGTGCACACTCAGGGGAGCGCACACTCAAGGGAGCGCACACTCAGGGGACTGCACACTCAGGGGAGTACTCACACAGGCGAGTGCGCTCTCAGGAGAGCGCTCACTCATGGGAGGGCACACTCAGGATAGTGCGCACTCAGTGGTGTCCTCACTCAGGGGACTACACACTCAGGGGAATGCACACTCAGAGGAGTGCACACGGAAGGGAGGGCACACTCAGGGGAGTCCTCACTCAGGAGAGTGCAAACTCAGAGTATTGCACACTCAGGGGAGCTCTGACTCAGGGGAGTGCACACCCTGGGGAGCGAACACTCAGGGGAGTGCACACTCAGGGGAGTGCACACTCAGGGGTCTCCTCACACAGGCGAGTCCACATTCAGGGAGTGCGCACCCAGGGGAGTGCTCATTCAGGGGAGTGCACGCTCAGGGAAGCACACACGCAGGGGAGTGCACACCCTGGGGAGTGCACACTCAGGGGAGTGCACACTCAGGGGAGTGCACACTCAGGGTGTCTTCACCCAGGCGAGAGCACACTCAGGGGAGCACTCATTCAGGGGAGTGCACACTCAGGGGAGTGCACACTCAGGGGAGTGCACACCCTGGGGAGTGAACACTCAGGGGAGTGCACACTCAGGGTGTCTTAACACAGGCGAGCGCACAGTCCGGGGAGTGCGCACTCAGGGGTGTGCTCACTCAGGGGAGTGCACACTCAGGGGAGTCCACACTCAGGGAAGTCCTCACTCGTTAGAGTGCGAACTCAGAAGAGTGCACACTCAGGGGAGGCCTCACTCAAAGGAGTCATCACTCAAGCGATTGCCCCCTCAGGAGACCGCTCACTCAGGAGAGTGCACACTCAGGGGTGTCCTCACTCAGGCGAGTGCACACTCAGGGGAGTGTGCACTCAGGGGGGTGCACACTCATGTGAGCATGCACTCAGGGGAGTGCACACTCAGGGGATTCCTCACTCAGGCGAGTTCACACTCAGGGGAGTGCACACTCAGGGGTGTCCTCACTCAGGCGAGTGCACACTCAGGTGAGCGTGCACTCAGGTGAGTGCACACTTAAGGGCGTCCACACTCAGAAGACTTCACACTCAGTAGTCCTCACTCAGGTGAGTGCACACACATGGGAGTGCACACTCAGGGGAGCTCTCACTCAGGGAAGCGCACACTCAGGGGAGCGCTCACTCAGGGGAGTTTTCAGTAAAGTGAGCGCACACTCAGGGGAATGCACACTCAGGGGTGTCCTCAAACAGGTGAGTGCACACTTAGGAGAGCGCTCACTCATTGGAGTGCTCACTCAGGGGAGTGCACAATCAGGGGAGAGCACACTCAGGGGAGTGTACACTCAGGGGAGTGCACATTCAGTTTAGTGCACACTCAGGGGAGTCCTCACCCAGGCAAGTTCACACTCAGGCGAGTGCACACTCAGGGGTGTCCTCACTCATGCGAGTTCAACTCAGGGGAGCGCACACTCAGAGGAGTGCACACCCTGAAGAGTGAACACTCAGGGGAGTGCACACTCAGGGGAGTGCACACACAGGGAGGTGCACACTCAGGGGTGTCTACACCCAGGCGAGTGCACACTCAGGTGTGAGTGCACTCAGGGGTGTGCTCACTCCGGGGAGTGCACTCTCAGGGGAGAGCACACTCAGGGGAGTGTACACTCTGGGGAGTGCACATTCAGTGGTGTGCACACTCAGGGGAGTCCTCACTCAGGCGAGTTCACACTCAGGGGAGTGCACACTCAGGGGTGTCCTCACTCAAGCGAGTGCACACTCAGGGGAGCATGCACTCAGGGGAGTGCACACTCAGGGGAGTCCTCACTCAGGCGAGTTCACACTCAGGGGAGTGCACACTCAGGGGAACGCTCACTCAGGGGAGTTTTCAGTAAAGTGATCACACACTCAGGGGAATGCACAATCAGAGTAGTACTCACACAGGCGAGTGCACACTCAGGAGAGCGCTCACTCTTTGGAGCGCTCACTCAGGTTAGAGCACACTCAGGGGAGTGTACACTCAGGGGAGTGCACATTCAGTGGAGTGCACACTCAGGGGAGTCCTCACTCAGGCGAGTTCACACTCAGGGGAGTGCACACTCAGAGGATTCCTCACACAGGCGAGTGCACACTCAGGAGATGCTCACTCATTGGAGTGCACACTCAGGATAGTGTGCACTCAGTTGGTTCCTCACTCAGGGGACTGCACACTCAGGGGAGTGCACACACTCAGGGGAGCGCACACTGAGGGGAGGGCACACTCAGGGGAGTCCTCACTCAGGAGAGTGCAAACTCAGAGAATTGCACACTCAGGGGAGCTCTGACTCAGGGGAATGCACACCCTGGGGAGCGAACACTCAGGGGAGTGCACACTCAGGGGAGTGCACACTCAGGGGTCTCCTCACACAGGCGAGTCCACATTCAGGGAGTGCGCACCCAGGGGAGTGCTCATTCAGGGGAGTGCACGCTCAGGGAAGTGCACACGCAGGGGAGTGCACACCCTGGGGAGGGAACACTCAGGGGAGTGCACACTCAGGGGTGTGCACACTCAGGGTGTCTTCACCCAGGTGAGAGCACACTCAGGGGAGCACTCATTCAGGGGAGTGCACACTCAGGGAAGCGCACACTCAGGGGAGCGTGCACTCAGGTGAGTGCACACTTAAGGGCATCCACACTAAGAAGACTTCACACTCAGTAGTCCTCACTCAGCTGAGTGCACACTCATGGGAGTGCACACTCAGGGGAGTGCTCACTCAGGGGTGTGCACACTCAGGGGAGCGCTCACTCAGGGTGTATTCACCCAGGCGAGAGCACACTCAGGGGAGCACTCATTCATGGGAGTGCACACTCAGGGGAGCGCACACTCAGGGGAGTGCACACCCTGGGGAGTGCACACCCAGGGGAGTGCACACTCAGGGTGTCTTAACACAGGTGAGCGCACAGTCAGGGGAGTGCGCACTCAGGGGTGTGCTCACTCAGGGGAGTGCACACTCAGGGGAGTCCACACTCAGGGAAGTCCTCACTCGTTAGAGTGCGAACTCAGAAGAGTGCACACTCAGGGGAGGCCTCACTCAAAGGAGTCATCACTCAAGCGATTGCCCCCTCAGGAGACCGCTCACTCAGGGGAGTGCACACTCAGGGGTGTCCTCACTCAGGCGAGTGCACACTCAGGGGAGTGCGCACTCAGGGGGATGCACACTCAGGTGAGCATGCACTCAGGGGAGTGCACACTCAGGGGAGTCCTCACTCAGGCGAGTTCACACTCAGGGGAGTGCACACTCAGGGGTGTCCTCACTCAGGCGAGTGCTCATTCAGGTGAGCGTGCACTCAGGTGAGTGCACACTTAAGGGCATCCACACTCAGAAGACTTCACACTCAGTAGTCCTCACTCAGGTGAGTGCACACTCATGGGAGTGCACACTCAGGGGAGTGCTCAATCAGGGAAGCGCACACTCAGTTGAGCGCTCACTCAGGGGAGTTTTCAGTAAAGTGAGCGCACACTCAGGGGAATGCACACTCAGGGGTGTCCTCAAACAGGCGAGTGCACACTTAGGAGAGCGCTCACTCATTGGAGTGCTCACTCAGGGGAGTGCACACTCAGGGGAGAGCACACTCAGGGGAGTGTACACTCAGGGGAGTGCACATTCAGTGGAGTGCACACTCAGGGGAGTCCTCACCCAGGCAAGTTCACACTCAGGCGAGTGCACACCCAGGGGTGTCCTCACTCATGCGAGTTCACACTCAGGGGAGCGCACACTCAGAGGAGTGCACACCCTGAAGAGTGAACACTCAGGAGAGTGCACACTCAGGGGAGTTCACACTCAGGGGAGTGCACACTCAGGGGTGTCTACACCCAGGCGAGTGCACACTCAGGTGTGATTGCACTCAGGGGAGTGCTCACTCCGGGGAGTGCACTCTCAGGGGAGAGCACACTCAGGGGAGTGTACACTCCGGGGAGTTCACACTCATGGGAGTGCACACTCAGTGGTGTCCTCACTCAGGGGAGTGCCCACCCAGGGGAGTTCGCACTCAGGGAAGTGATCACTCAGGGGAGCGCACACTCAGGGGGTGCACACACAGGGGAGCGTACACTCAGGGGAGGGCACACTCAGGGGTGTGCGCACTCCGGGGAGTGCTCACTCAGGGGAGTGCACACTCAGGGGAGAGCACACACAGGGGAGTGTACCCTCAGGGGAGTGCACTTTCAGTGGAGTGCACACTCAGGGGATTCCTCACTCAGGAGAGTTCTCACTCAGGGGTGTCTTCACTCAGGCGAGTGCACACTCAGGGGAGCGCTCACTGAGGGAAGTGCACACTCAGGGGAGTCCTCCCTCAGGCGAGTTCTCACTCAGTAGTCCTCACTCAGGCGAGTGCACACTCAGGGGAGAGCACACTCAGGGGAGTGTACAATTAGGGGAGTGCTGATTCAGGGGAGTTCTCACCCAGGGGAGCCCTCACTCAGGCGAGTTCACAATCAGGGGAGGGCACACTCAGGGGTGTCCTCACTCAGGCGACTGCACACTCAGGGGGTTGTGCACTCAGGGGAGTGCATATTCAGGTGAGCGTGCACTCATGGGAGTGCACACTTAGAGGCGTCCTCACTCAATCGACTTCACACTCAGTAGTCCTCACTCAGGCGAGTGCACACTCAGGGGAGATTTCAGTAAAGTGAGTCCACACTCAGGGGAGTGCACACTCAGGGGATTCCTCACACAGGTGAGTGCACACTCAGGAGAGCGCTCACCCATGGGAGTGCACACTCAGGATAGTGTGCTCTCAGTGGAGTCCTCACTCAGGGGAGTTCACACTCAGGGGAGAGCACACTCAGGGGAGTGTACACTCAGGGGACTGCACATTCAGTGGAGTGCACACTCAGGGGAGTGCTCACACAGGCGAGTTCACACTCAGGGGAGTGCACACTCAGGAGTGTCCTCACTGAGGCGAGTACACACTCAGGGTAGTGCACGCTCAGGGGAGGGCTAACTCAGGGAAGTGAACACTCAGGGGAGCGCACACTCAGGGGAATGCATACTCTGGGTAGCGCTCACTCAGGGGAGATTTCAGTAAAGTGAACGCACACTCAGGGGAGTGCACACTCAGAGGATTCTTCACACAGGCGAGTGCACACTCAGGAGAGCGCTCACTCATGGGAGTGCACACTCAGGATAGTGTGCACTCAGTGCAGTCCTCACTCAGGGGAGTGCAGGCTCAGGGGAGTGCACACTCACGGGAGTGCACACACAGGGGAGCGCACACACAGGGCAGGGCACACTCAGGGGATTCCTCACTCAGGAGAGTGCAAACTCAGAGGAGGGCACACTCAGGGGATCGCTCTCACAGGGGAGTGCACACCCTGGGGAGCGAACACTCAGGGGAGTGCACACTCAGTTTAGTGCACACTCAGGGGTGTCTACACCCAGGCGAGTGCACACTCAGGTGTGAGTGCACTCAGGGGAGTGCTCACTCAGGGGAGAGCACACTCAGGGGAGTGTACACTCCGGTGAGTGCACATGCAGTGGAGTGCACACTCAGGGGAGTCCTCACTCAGGCGAGTTCACATTCAGGGGAGTGCACACTCAGGGGTGTCCTCACTCAGGAGAGTGTACACTCAGGTGAGCGTGCACTCAGTTGAGTGCACACTTAGTGGCGTCCTCACTCAGGCGACTTCACACTCAGTAGTCCTCACTCAGGCGAGTGCACCCTCAGGGGAGTGCACACTCAGGGGAGTTTACACTCCCGGGAGTGCACATTCAGTGAGTTGCACACTCAGGGGAGTCCTCACTCATGCAAGTGCACACTCATGGGAGTGTACACTCAGGGGAGTGCACACTCAGGTGAGCATGCACACTGCGGAGTGCACACTCAGGGGAGTCCTCACTCAGGAGAGTTCTCACTCAGTAGTCCTCACTCAGGCGAGTGCACACTCAGGGGAGAGCACACTCAGGGGAGTATAAACTCAGGGGAGTGTTCATTCAGTGGAGTACCCACTCAGGGGAGTACTCACTCAGGCGAGTTTATACTCAGGGGAGTGCACACTCCGGGGTGTCCTCACTCAGGCGAGTGAACACTCAGGTGAGTGTGCACTCAGGTGAGTGCACACTTAGGGCCGTCCTCACTCAGGCGACTTCACACTCAGTAGTCCTCACTCAGGCGAGTGCACACACAGGGGAGTGCACACTCCGGGGAGCGCTCACTCAGAGAAGTGCACACTCAGGGTAGCGCACACTCAGGGGAGTGCACACGCAGGGGAGTGCTCACTCAGGGGAGTTTTCAGTAAAGTGAGCTCACACTCAGGGGAATGCACACTCAGAGGGGTCCTCACACATGTGAGTGCACAATCAGGAGAGCGCTCACTCTTTGGAGTGCTCACTCAGGGAAGAGCACACTCAGGGGAGTGTACACTCAGGGGAGTGCACATTCAGTGTAGTGCACACTCAGGGGAGTCCTCACTCTGGCGAGTTGACACACAGAGGAGAGCACACTCAGCGGTGTCCTCACTCTGGCGAGTGCACACTCAGGGGAGTGCACACTCAGGTGAGCATGCACGCAGGGGAGTGCACACTCAGAGGAGTCCTCACTCAGGTGAGTTCTCACTCAGTAGTCCTCACTCAGGCGAGTGCACACACAGGGGAGAGCACACTCAGGGGAGTGTACACTTAGGGGAGTGCTCATTCAGGGGAGTGCACTCTCAGGGGTGCCCTCACTCAGGCGAGTGCACTCTCAGGGGTGTGCACACTCAGGGGAGTGCACACTCAGGTGAGCATGCACTCAGGTGAGTGCACACTCAGGGGAGTCCTCCCTCAGGCGAGTTCTCACTCAGTAGTCCTCACTCAGGCGAGTGCACACTCAGGGGAGAGCACACGCAGGGGAGTGTACAATTAGGGGAGTGCTGATTCAGGGGAGTGCTCACTCAGGGGAGCCCTCACTCAGGCGAGTTCACAATCAGGGGAGGGCACACTCAGGGGTGTCCTCACTCAGGCAACTGCACACTCAGGGGCTTGTGCACTCAGGGGAGTGCATATTCAGGTGAGCGTGCACTCACGGGAGTGCACACTTAGAGGCGTCCTCACTCAATCGACTTCACACTCAGTAGTCCTCACTCAGGCGAGTGCACACTCAGGGGAGTGCACACGCAGGGGAGCGCTCACTCAGGGAAGTGCACACTCAGGGGAGCGCACACACAGGGGAGTGCACACTCAGGGGAGCACTCACTCAGGGGAGTTTTCATTAAAGTGAGCGCATACTCAGGGGAGTGCACATTCAGGGGAGTCCACACACAGGCAAGTGCACACTCAGGAGAGTGCTCACTCATATTAGTGCACACACAGGATAGTGTGCACTCAGTGGAGTCCTCACTCAGGGGAGAGCACACTCAGGGAAGTGCACACTCAGGGGTGCGCACACACAGGGGAGTGCATACTCAGGGGAGCACTCACTCAGAGGAGTTTTCAGTAAAGTGAGCACACACTCACGGGAGTGCACACTCAGGGGATTCCTCACACAGGTGAGTGCACTCTCAGAGGAGGGCTCACTCATGGGAGTGCAAACTCAGGTTAGTGTGCACTCAGTGGAGTCCTCACCCAGGGGAGTGCACACCCAGGGGAGAGCACACTCAGGGGAGTTCTCACTCAGGCGAGTCCTCACTCAGTAGTCCTCAATTAGGCGAGTGCACACCCAGGGGAGAGCACACTAAGGGGAGTGTACACTCAGGGGAGTGCTCATTCAGTGGAGTACACACTCAGGTGAGTCCTCACTCAGGCGAGTTCACACTCAGGGGAGTGCACACTCAGGGGTGTCCTCACTCAGGAGAGTGCACACTTAGGGGCGTCCTCACTCAGGCGACTTCACACTCAGTAGTCCTCACTCAGGCGAGTGCACAATCAGGGGAGTGAACTCTCAGGTGAGCGCTCACTCAGGAAAGTGCACACTCAACGTAGCGCACACTCAGGGGAGTGCCCACTCAGGGGAGCGCTCACTCAGGGGAGTTTTCAGTAAAGTGAGCTCACACTCAGGGGATGCACACTCAGAGGAGTCCTCACACAGGCGAGTGCACACTCAGGAGAGCGCTCACTCATTGGAGTGCTCACTCAGGGGAGAGCACACTCGGGAGTGTACACTCAGGGGAGTGCACATTCAGTGGAGTGCACATTCAGGGGAGTCCTCTCTCAGGCGATTTCACACTCAGGGGAGTGCACACTCAGCGGTGTCCTCACACTGGCGAGTGCACACTCTGGAGAGTGCACATTCAGGGGAGTGCACACTCAGGTGAGCATGCACTCAGGGGAGTGCACACTCAGAGGAGTCCTCACTCAGGCGAGTGCACACTCAGGGGAGAGCACACTCAGGGGAGTATACACTTTGGGGAGTGCTCATTCAGGGGAGTGCACACTCAGGGGAGTCCTCACTCAGGCGAGTTCACACTCAGGGGAGTGCACACTCAGGGGTGTCCTCACTCATGCGATTTCACACTCAGGGGAGGGCACACTCAGAGGAGTGCACACCCTGAAGAGTGAACACTCAGTAGAGTGCACACTCAGGGGAGTGCACACTCATGGGAGTGCACACTCAGGGGTGTCTACACCCAGGCGAGTGCACACTCAGGTGTGAGTGCACTCAGGGGAGTGCTCACTCCGGGGAGTGCACTCTCAGGGGAGAGCACACTCAGGGGAGTGTACACTCCGGGGAGTGCACATTCAGTGGAGTGCACACTCAGGGGAGTCCTCACTCAGGCGAGTTCACACTCAGGGGAGTGCACACTCAGGGGTGTCTTCACTCAGGCGAGTGCACACTCAGGGGAGCGAGCACTCAGGGAAGTGCACACTCAGGGGAGCGCTCACTCAGGGGAGTTTTCAGTAAAGTGAGCACACACCCAGGGGAATGCACACTCAGAGTAGTACTCACACAGGCGAGTGCACACTCAGGAGAGCGCTCACACTTTGGAGCGCTCACTCAGGGGAGAGCACACTCAGGGTAGTGTACACTCAGGGGAGTGCACATTCAGTGGCGTGCACACTCAGGGGAGTCCTCACTCAGGCGTGTTCACACTCAGGGGAGTGCACACTCAGAGGATTCCTCACACAGGCGAGTGCACACTCAGGAGGTGCTCACTCATGGGAGTGCACACTCAGGATAGTGTGCACTCAGTTGGTTCCTCACTCAGGGGACTGCACACTCAGGGGAGTGCACACTCAGGGGAGCACACACTCAGGGGAGCGCACACTCAGGGGAATGCACACTCAGGGGAGTCCTCAGGAGAGTACAAACTCAGAGGAGTGCACACTCAGGGGAGCACTCTCTCAGGGGAGTGAACACCCTGGGTAGTGAACATCAGGGGAGTGCACCCTCAGGGGAGTGCACACTCAGGGGTGTCTACACCCAGGAGAGTGCACACTCATGTGTGAGTGCACTCAGGAGAGTCCTCACTCAGGGGAGTACACACTCAGGGGAGAGCACACTCAGGGGAGTATACACTCCGGGGAGTGCACATTCAGTGAGGTGCACACTCAGGGGCGTCCTCACTCAGGTGAGTTCACACTCAGGGGAGTGCACACTCAGGGGAGCGCTCACTCAGGGGAGTTTTCATTAAAGTGAGTGCACACTCAGTGGAGTGCACACTCAGGGGAGACCTCACACAGGCGAATGCACACTCAGGAGAGCGCTCACTCATAGGAGTGCACACACAGGATAGTGTGCACTCAGTGAAGTCTCACTCAGGCGAGTGCACACTCAGAGTAGTCCTCACTCAGGCGAGTTCACGCTCAGGGGAGTGCACACTCAGGGGTGTCCTCACTCAGGTGAGTGCACACTCAGGGGAGTGCACACGCAAGTGAGTGCACACTCAGGGTAGTCCTCACTCAGGCGAGTTCACACTCAGGGGAGTGCACACTCAGGGGTGTCCTCACTCAGGCGAGTGCACACTCACGTGAGCGTGCACTCAGGTGAGTACACACTTAGGGGTGTCCTCACTCAGGCGACTTCACACTCAGTAGTCCTCACTCAGGCGAGTTCACACTCATGGGTGTGCACACTCAGTAGTCCTCACTCAGGCGAGTGCACACTCAGGGGAGTGCACACTCAGGGGAGCGCTCACTCAGGGAAGTGTACACTCAGGGGTGTCCTCACTCAGGCGAGTGCACACTCAGGTGAGCATGCACACTCAGGGGAGTGCACACTCAGGTGAGCATGCACACTCAGGGGAGTGCACACTCAGGTGAGCATGCACTCAGGGGAGTGCATACTCAGGGGAGTCCTCACTCAGGCGAGGGCACATTCAGGATAGTCCTCACTCAGAGGAGCGCTAACTCAGGTTAGTGCTCACACAGGGGAGTGCTCATCCAGGAGAGTGCACACTCAGGGGAGTGCACACTCAAGGGAGCGCACACTCAGGGGACTGCACACTCAGGGGAGTACTCACACAGGCGAGTGCGCTCTCAGGAGAGCGCTCACTCATGGGAGGGCACACTCAGGATAGTGCGCACTCAGTGGTGTCCTCACTCAGGGGACTACACACTCAGGGGAATGCACACTCAGAGGAGTGCACACTGAAGGGAGGGCACACTCAGGGGAGTCCTCACTCAGGAGAGTGCAAACTCAGAGAATTGCACACTCAGGGGAGCTCTGACTCAGGGGAGTGCACACCCTGGGGAGCGAACACTCAGGGGAGTGCACAATCAGGGGAATGCACACTCAGGGGTCTCCTCACACAGGCGAGTCCACATTCAGGGAGTGCGCACCCAGGGGAGTGCTCATTCAGGGGAGTGCATGCTCAGGGAAGCGCACAGGCAGGGGAGTGCACACCCTGGGGAGGGAACACTCAGGGGAGTGCACACTCAGGGGAGTGCACACTCAGGGTGTCTTCACCCAGGCGAGAGCACACTCAGGGGAGCACTCATTCAGGGGATTGCAAACTCAGGGGAGCGCACACTCAGGGGAGTGCACACCCTGGGGAGTGAACACTCAGGGGAGTGCACACTCAGGGGAGTGCACACTCAGGGTGTCTTAACACAGGCGAGCGCACAGTCAGGGGAGAGCGCACTCAGGGGTGTGCTCACTCAGGGGAGTGCACACTCAGGGGAGTCCACACTCAGGGAAGTCCTCACTCGTTAGAGTGCGAACTCAGAAAAGTGCACACTCAGGGGAGGGCTCACGCAAAGGGGTCATCTCTCAAGCGAGTGGCCCCTCAGGAGACCGCTCACTCAGGGGAGTGTACACTCAGGGGAGTCCTCACTCAGGCGAGTTCACACTCAGGGGAGTGCACACTCAGAGGATTCCTCACACAGGCGAGTGCACACTCAGGAGATGCTCACTCATGGCAGTGCACACTCAGGATAGTGTGCACTCAGTTGGTTCCTCACTCAGGGGACTGCACACTCAGGGGAGCGCACACTCAGGGAGCACACACTCAGGGGAGCACACACTCAGGGGAGCGCACACTCAGGGGAGGGCACACTCAGGGGAGTCCTCACTCAGGAGAGTGCAAACTCAGAGGAGTGCACACTCAGGGGAGCACTCTCTCAGGGGAGTGCACACCCTGGGTAGTGAACATCAGGGGAGTGCACCCTCAGGGGAGTGCACACTCAGGGGTGTCTACACCCAGGCAAGTGCACACTCATGTGTGAGTGCACTCAGGAGAGTGCTCACTCAGGGGAGTGCACACCCAGGGGAGAGCACACTCAGGGGAGTGTACAATCCGGGGATTGCACTTTCAGTGAGGTGCACACTCAGGGGAGTCCTCACTCAGGTGAGTTCACACTCAGGGGAGTGCACACTCAGGGGAGCGCTCACTCAGGGGAGTTTTCATTAAAGTGAGTGCACATTCAGTGGAGTGCACACTCAGGGGAGACCTCACACAGGCGAGTGCACACTCAGGAGAGCACTCACTCATAGGAGTGCACACACAGGATAGTGTGCACTCAGTGAAGTCTCACTCAGGCGAGTGCACACTCAGAGTAGTCCTCACTCAGGCGAGTTCACGCTCAGGGGAGTGCACACTCAGGGGTGTCCTCACACAGGTGAGTGCACACTCAGGGGAGTCCTCACTCAGGCGAGTTCACACTCAGGGGAGTGCACACTCAGGGGTGTCCTCACTCAGGTGAGTGCACACTCACGTGAGCGTGCACTCAGGTGTGTACACACTTAGGGGCGTCCTCACTCAGGCGACTTCACACTCAGTAGTCCTCACTCAGGCGAGTGCACACTCAGGGGTGTGCACACTCAGGGGAGCGCTCACTCAGGGAAGTGTACACTCAGGGGTGTCCTCACTCAGGCGAGTGCACACTCAGGGGAGTGCACACGCAAGTGAGTGCACACTCAGGGTAGTCCTCACTCAGGCGAGTTCACACTCAGGCGAGGGCACATTCAGGGTAGTCCTCACTCTGGGGAGCGCTAACTCAGGGTAGTGCTCACACAGGGGAGTGCTCATCCAGGGGAGTGCACACTCAGGGGAGCACACACTCAAGGGAGCGCACACTCAGGGGACTGCACACTCAGGGTAGTACTCACACAGGCGAGTGCGCTCTCAGGAGAGCGCTCACTCATGGGAGGGCACACTCAGGATAGTGCACACTCAGTGGTGTCCTCACTCAGGGGAGTACACACTCAGGGGAATGCACACTCAGAGGAGTGCACACTGAGGGGAGGGCACACTCAGGGTGTCTTAACACAGGCGAGCGCACAGTCAGGGGAGTGCGCACTCAGGGGTGTGCTCACTCAGGGGAGTGCACACTCAGGGGAGTCCACACTCAGGGAAGTCCTCACTCGTTAGAGTGCGAACTCAGAAGAGTGCACACTCAGGGGAGGCCTCACTCAAAGGAGTCATCACTCAAGCGATTGCCCCCTCAGGAGACCGCTCACTCAGGGAAGTGCACACTCAGGGGTGTCCTCACTCAGGGGAGTGCACACTCAGGGGAGTGCGCACTCAGGGGAGTGCACACTCAGGTGAGCATGCACTCAGGGGAGTGCATACTCAGGGGAGTCCTCACTCAGGCGAGTTCTCACTCAGTAGTCCTCACACAGGCGAGTGCACGCTCAGGGGAGAGCACACTCAGGGGAGTGTACACTCAGGGTAGTGCTCATTCAGTGGAGTGCACACTCAGGGTAGCGCTCACTCAGGGAAGTGCACACTCAGGGGAGCGCACACTCAGGGGAGTGCACACGATGGGGAGCGAACCCTCAGGGGAGTGCACACTCAGGGGTGTCTACACACAGGCGAGTGCACACTCAGGTGTGTGTGCACTCAGGGTAGTGCTCATTCAGGGGAGAGCACACTCAGGGGTGTCCTCACCCAGGCGAGTGCACACTCAGGGGAGTGCACACTCAGGGGAGTGCACCCTCAGGTGAGCATTCACTCAGGTGAGTGCACACTCAGAGGAGTCCTCTCTCAGGCGAGTTCTCACTCAGTAATCCTCACCCAGGCGAGTGCACACTCAGGGTAGAGCACACTCAGGGGAGTGTACACTCAGGGGAGTGCTCATTCAGTGGAGTGCACACTCAGGGGAGTCCTCACTCAGGTGAGTTCACACTCAGGGGAGTGCACTTTCAGGGGTGTCCTCACACAGGGAAGTGCACACGCATGGGAGTTCGCACTCAGGGATGTGCTCACTCAGGGAAGCGCACACTCAGGGGAGCGCAGTCTCAAGGGAGAGCACACTCAGGGGAGAGCACACTCAGAGGAGTCCTCACTCAGGCGAGTGCACTCTCAGGTAAGAGCACACTCAGGGGAGCGCTCACTCAGGGGAGTGCACACTCAGGGGAGCGCACACTCAGGTGAGTGCACTCTCAGTGGCGTCCTCACTCAGTAGAGTGTGAACTAACAGGAGTGCACACTCAGGGGAGTGCTCACACAGGGGAGTGCACACTCAGGGGTGTCCTCACTCAGGCGAGTGTACACTCAGGGGAGTGCACACTCAGGGGAGCGCACACTCCGGGGAGTGCACACGAGGAGAAACCACCCTCAGGAGAGTGTGATCTCAGAGGAGTGCACATTCAGCAGAGTGCTAACTCAGGGGAGTGCACACCAGGAGAGTCCTCATTCAGGAGAGTGCGAACTCAGAGGAGTGCACATCCTGAAGAGTGAACACTCAGGGCAGTGCACATTCAGGGGCGTGCACACTCAGGGGTGTCTACACACAGGCGAGTGCACACTCAGGGGAGTGCGCACTCAGAGGTGTGCACACTCAGGGTAGTGCACACCCTGAAGAGTGAACACTCATGGGAGTGCTCACTCAGGGGAGTGCACACTCAGGGGTGTCCTCACTCAGACGAGTTCACACTCAGTAGTCTTCACTCAGGCGAGTGCACACTCAGGGGAGTCCTCAATCAGGCGAGTTCACACTCAGTAGTCCTCACTCAGGCGAGTGCACACTCAGGGGAATGCACACTCAGGGGAGCGCTCACTCAGTTATGTGCACACTCAGGGGAGTGCACACCCTTTGGAAGGAAAACTCAGGGGAGTGCCCACTCAGGGGATTGCACACTCAGGGGTGTCTTCACCCAGGCGAGCGCACAGACAGGGGAGTGGCACTCAGTGGTGTGCTCACTCAGGGGATTGCACACTCAGGGGAGTCCACACTCAGGGAAGTCCTCACTCATTAGAGTGCGAACTCAGAAGAGTGCACACTCAGGGGAGGGCTCACTCAAAGGAGTCATCACTCGAGCGAGTGCCCCCTCAGGAGACTGCTCACTCAGGGGAGTGCACACTGAGGGGAGCCTCACTCAGGCGAGTTCACACTCAGGGGAGTGCACACTCAGGGGTGTCTTCACGCAGGTGAGTTCACAATCAAGGGAGCAGAAACTCAGGGGAGTGCACACTCAGGGGAGTCCTCACTCAGGAGAGTGTGAACTCAGAGGAGTGCACACTCAGCGGAGTGCTCATTCACAGGAGTGCACACTAAGGGTAGTCTTCACTCAGGCGAGTGCACACTCAGGGGAGTGCACACTCAGGGGAGCGCTCACTCAGGGGAGTTTCCAGTAAAGTGAGCGTACACTCAGGGGAGTGCACACTCAGGAGAGTCCTCACACAGGCGAGTGCACACTCAGGAGAGCGCTCACACATGGGAGTGCACACTCAGGATAGTGTGCACTCAGTGGATTCTTCAATCAGGGGAGTGCACACTCAGGGGAGTGCACACTCAGGAGAGGGCACACTCTGGGGAGCGAACACTAAGGGGAGTGCACACTCAGGGGAGTGCACACTCAGGGGTCTCTTCACCCAGGCGAGTCCACAATCAGGCGAGTGTGCACTCAGGGGAGCCCTCACTCAGCGGAGTGCACACTCAGGGAAGCGTTCACTCAGGGGAGTGGACACTCAGGGGAGTGCACAATCAGGGAAGTCCTCACTCTGGAGAGTGCGAACTCAGAGGGGTGCACACACAGGGGAGGGCTCACCCATAGGAGTCATCACTCAAGCGAGTGCCCCCTCAGGATAGCGCTCACTCAGGGTAGTGCACACTCAGGGGTGCCTTCACCCAGGCGAGTGAACACTCAGGGGAGTGCACACTCAGGGGAGTGCACACACATGGGAGTGCACACTCAGCGGTGTCAACACCCAGGCGAGTGCACACCCTGGGGAGTGCGCACTCAGGGGAGCACACACTCAGGGGAGTGCACATCCTGAAGAGTGAACACTCAGGGGAGTGCTCACTCAGGGGAGTGCACACTCAGGGGAGGGCACACTCAGGGGAGTCCTCGCTCAGGAGAGTGCAAACTCAGAGGAGTGCACACTCAGGGGAGCGGTCACTCAGTGGAGTACACACTCAATGGGAGCGCACACTCAGGGGAGTGCACACCCTGGGGAGGTAACACTCAGGGGAGTGCACACTCAGGAGAGTGCACACTCAGGGGTGCCTTCACCCAGGCGAGTGCACACTCAGTGGAGTGCGCACTCAGGGGAGCGCACACTCAGGGGAGTGCACATCCTGAATAGTGAACACTCAGGGGAGTGCACAGTCAGGTGAGGGCACACTCAGGGGTGTCTACACCCAGGCGAGTGCACACTCAGGGGAGTGCGCACTCAGGGGAGCGCACACTCAGGGGAGTGCACAATCAGAAGAGGGAACACTCAGGGGAGTGCACACTCAGGGGAGTGCACATTCAGGGAAGTCCACACTCTGGAGAGTGCGAACACAGAGGGGTGCCCACACAGGGGAGGGCTTACCCAATGGAGTCATCACTCAAGCGAGTGCCCCTTCAGGAGAGCGCTCACTCAGGGGAGTTCATACTCAGGGGAGTGCACACTCAGGGGAGTGCACAACCTGGGGAGGGAACACTCAGGCGGGTGCACACTCAGGGGAGTGCACACTCAGGGGTGCCTTCAACCAGGCGAGTGAACACTCATTGGAGTGCACACTCAGGGGAGTGCACACACAGGGGAGTGCACAATCAGGGGTGTCCACACCAACGCGAGTGCACACCCTGGGGAGTGAGCACCCAGGGGAGCACACACTCAGGGGAGTGCACATTCAGAAGAGTGAACACTCAGGGGAGTGCTCAGTCAGGGGAGTGCACACTCAGGGGAGTGCACACTCAGGGGTGTTCTCACTCAGGCGAGTGCACACTCAGGGGAGTTCACACTCAGGGGCGTGCACACTCACGTGAGCATACACTCAGGGGAGTGCACACTCAAGGGAGTCCTCACTCAGGCGAGTTCACACTCATAGGTGTGCACACTCAGTAGTCCTCACTCAGGCGAGTGCACACCCAGGGGAGTGCCCACTCAGGGGAGGGCTCACTCAGGGCAGTGCACACTCAGGGGAATGCACAATCTGGGAAGCGCACACTCAGGGGAGTTCACACTCAGCCGGGTCCTCACGTAGTAGAGTTCCAACTCAGAGGAGTGCACACTCAGGGGACTGCTCATTCAGGGGAGTACACACTCAGGGGAGTCCTCACTCAGATGATGGCACACTCAGGGGAGTGCACACTCAGGGGAGTCCTCACTCAGGCGAGTTCACACTCAGTAGTCCTCACTCAGGCGAGTGCACACTCAGGGGAGTGCACACTCAGGGGAGCGCTCACTCAGGGAAGTGCTCACTCAGGGGAGTGCACACTCAGTGGAGTGCACACCCTGGGGAAGGAACACTCAGGGGAGTGCACACTCAGGGGTGTACACACTCAGGGGTGTCTTCACCCAGTGGAGTGCATACTCAGGGGAGTGCACACTCAGAGGAGTGCACATTCAGGGAAGTCCTCACTCTGGAGAGTGCGAACACAGAGGGGTGCACACACAGGGGAGGGGTCACCCAAAGGAGTCATCACTCAAGCGAGTGCCCCTTCAGGAGAGCGCTCACTCAGGGGAGTTCATACTCAGGGGAGTGCACACTCAGGGGAGTGCACACCCTGGGGAGGGAACACTCAGGGGTGTGCACACTCAGGGGAGTGCACACTCAGTGGTGCCTTCACCCAGGCGAGTGAACACTCAGGGGAGTGCACACTCAGGGGAGTGCACACACAGGAGAGTGCACACTCAGGGGTGTCCACACCCACGCGAGTGCACACCCTGGGGAGTGAGCACCCAGGGGAGCACACACTCAGGGGAGTGCACATTCAGAAGAGTGAACACTCAGGGGAGTGCTCAGTCAGGGGAGTGCACACACAGGGGAGTGCACACTCAGGGGTGTTCTCACTCAGGCGAGTGCACACTCAGGGGAGTTCGCACTCAGGGGCGTGCACACTCAAGTGAGCATACACTCAGGGGAGTGCACACCCAAGGGAGTCCTCACTCAGGCGAGTTCACACTCATGGGTGTGCACACTCAGTAGTCCTCACTCAGGCAAGTGCACACTCAGGGGAGTGCCCACTCAGGGGAGGGCTCACTCAGGGCAGTGCACACTCAGGGGAACGCACAATCTGGGAAGCGCACACTCAGGGGAGTTCACACTCAGCCGGGTCCTCACGTAGGAGAGTGCCAATTCAGAGGAGTGCACACTCAGGGGAGTGCTCATTCAGGGGGGTACACACTCAGGGGAGTCCTCACTCAGACGACGGCACACTCAGGGGAGTGCACACTCAGGGAGGCGCTCACGAAGCGGAGTGCCCCTCAGGTGAGCGCTTACTCAGGGGAGTGCACACTCAGGGGATCAAAACGGACCAGACCGGCTCAAACAGGATTTGACCAGGTCAATCCGGACCAGACCGGCTCATCCGGTTTTGACCAGCTCAAACTGGAGCAGACCGGCTGAAACGGGTTAGGATCGGCTCAAACCAGACCAGACCAGCTGAATCGGATCAAACAGGACCAGACCGGCTTAAACCGGTGTTGACAGGCTCAAACCAGGCCAGACCGGCTCAAACCGGTTCAGACAGGCTCAAACCGGTTCAAACAGGAACCAAACCGGCTTAAACCGGATTAATCCGTACCAGACCAGCTCAAAGCGGTTTTGACCGCCTCAAATCGGACCAGACAGGCACTAACCGGTTTTGACTGGCTCAAACTGCACTCAAACCGGACCAGACTGGCTCAAACCGGTTTTGACCGGCCCAAACCCGACCAGACCGGCTGAAACCGGACGAGACCGGCTGAAACCGGTTTTGAATGGCTCAAACATGACCGGATCTGCTAAAACCGCACCAGACCGGCTCAAACTGGTGTCAACCGGCTCAAACTGGACCAGACCGGCTCAAACCGTTTTCACCAGCTCAAACCAGACCAGACCGGCTCAAACTGGCTAAAACCGGACCAGACCGGGTCGAACCAGGTTTGTCTGGCTCAAACCGGACTCAAACGCTACCAGACCGCCTCATACCGGGTTTGACTCGCTGAATTCGGACTCATACCGGACCAGATCGCCTCAAATCGGTTTTGAGCATCTCAAACCAGACCAGAAAGGCACAAACCGGATCAAACCGGATCAGTCTGGTTCAAACCGGTTTGGACCAGTTCAAACCGGACCAGACCGGCAAAAACCGGTCTAGACCGGCTTAAACCGGATCAAACCGGACCAGACCGGTTCTTAGACCAGCTCAAACCAGTTTTGGTTGGCTCAATAAGGACCAGACCGGCTCAAACCAGACCAGACCAGCTAAAAACGGTGTTGACCGTCTGAAACCAAACCAGACTGCCTTAAACCGGACCAGACTGGCTCAAAACGGGTTTGACCTCTTCAAACAGGATTCACACCATACCATACCTTCTCCAACTGGGTTTGACAGCTCAAACCAGACCAGACCCGCTCAAAACGGATCAAACTGGACCAGACCGGCCGTTAGACCGGCTCAAACCGGTTTTGACAGGCTCAAAGCGGACTCAAACCCAACCAGACCGGCTCAAACCGGTGTTGACCGGTTCAAACCAGACCAGACTGGCTCAAACCGGTGTTGACCGGCTCAAACCGGACCAGACACGCTCAAATGGGTTTTCACCGGCTCAAACCAGATCATACCGGCACAACCGGATCAAACCGGACCAGACCAGCTTAAACCGGATCAAACCGGACCAGATCGGCCGAAACCAGACCAGACAGGCTCAAACCGGTTTTGACCGGCTCAAACCCGACCACACCGGCTAAAACCGGACCAGACCGGATCAAACGGGACTCAAACCGCAGTAGACTGGCTCAAACCAGTTTTGACCAGCTCAAATCGGACCAGAGCAGCACAAACCGATTTTGACCAGCTCAAACCAGACTCAAACAGGACCAGATCGGCTCAAACCGGTTTTGACCAGCTCAAACCCAACCAGACCGGGTGAAACCAGACCAGAACAGCTGAAACCGGTTTTGACCCCTCAAACCCAACCAGACCGGCTGAAACCAGACCAGACTGGCTCACATCAGTTTTGACCAGCTCAAACCGAACCAGACCGGCTCAACCAGATCAAACCGGACAAGACTGGCTTAAACCGGATCAAACCGGCCCAGATTTGCTCTTAGACCGTCTCAAACCGGTTTTGATCTGCTCAATAAGGACCAGAACGGCTCAAACCGGTTTTGACCGGCTCAAACCCAACCAGACGGGCTGAAACTGGACGAGACCGTCTCAAAACGGTTTTGAGCGACTCAAACCCGTCCAGAACGGCTAAAACCGGACCAGACCCGCTCAAACCGGTTTTAACCGGCTCAAAGCGGACTAGACCGGCTCTAGCCGGTTATGACTGGATCAAACCACACTCAAACCGTTCCAGACCATCTCAAACTGGTGTTGTCCGGCTCAAACCGCACTCAAACCAGACCAGAATGGCTCAGACCGGTTTTGACTGGCTCAAATCGGACCACAGAAGCACAAACCGAATTTGACCATCTCAAACCAGACTCAAACAGGACCACAACGGCTCAAACCGGTTTTGTCCGGCTCAAACCCGACCAGAACGGCTGAAACTGGACGAGACCAACTCAAACCGGTTTTGACCAAATCAAGCCCGTCTAGACCGGCTAAAACTGGACCAGACCGGCTCAAACCGGTTTTGAGCGGCTCAAAGCAGACTTAACTGGCTCTAACCGGTTATGACCGGCTCAAACCGCACTGAAACCGGACCAGACTGTCTCAAACTGGTGTTGTCCGGCTCAAACCAGAATCAAACCGGACCAAACCGGCTCAAACCGGTTTTAACCGGCTCAAACCGGACTCAAACCAGACCAGACCATCTCAAACCCGTTTTGACTGGCTGAAACGCGACCAGACCGGCTGAAACCGGACAAGACCAGCTCAAACCGGTTTGGACCGGCTCAAAACAGACCAGACTGGCTCACCCAGATCAAAGCAGACCAGACCGGCTCAAACCGGATCAAACCGAACCAGAACCACTGAAACCGGATCAAACCAGACCAGACCGGCTCAAACCGGTTTTAAACAGCTCAAACCCGACCAGACCGGCTGAATTGGGACGAGACCGCCTCAAACCGGTTTTGACCGGGTGAAATCAGACCATACCGGCACAAACCGGTTTTGACCGGCTCAAACCTGACCAGACCGGCTGAAACCGGACGAGACCGGCTGAAACCGGTTTTGACCGGGTCAACCCCGGCCAGACCAACTAAAACCAGACCAGACTGGCTCAGAACACTTTTGACCGGCTGCAACTGAACCAGACCGGCTGAACCGGATCAAACCGGACCACACTGGCTTATACCACTTTTAACCGGACCAGACTGGCTCTTAGACCATTTCAAACCGGTTTTGATCCGCTCAGAACGGATCTGAACGCCTGAAACCGGTCTTGACCTGCTCAAACCGGACCTGACCAACTCAAACCGGACTCAAACCAGACCAGAACGGATCAAACCGGTGTTGACCGGCTCAAACCTGACTCAAATTGGACCAGACGGGCTCAAACCGGTGTTGACCAGCTCAAACCGGACTCAAACCGGACCAGACCGGCTCAAACCCGCTTTGAACGGCTCAAACCGGACCATATCGGCTCAAACGAATCAAATTGGACCAGACCGGCTTAAACTGGATCAAACCGTCCCAGACTGTCTCAAACTGGTTTGTCCGGCTCAAACCGCACTCAAACCAGACCAGAACGTCTCAGACCGGTTTTGACCAGCTCAAATCGGACCAGAGCCGCACAAACCAAATTTGACCAGCTCAAACCAGACTCAAACAGGACCACACCGGCTCAAACCGGTTTTGACCGGCTCAAACCCGACAAGACCGGCTGAAACTGGACGAGACCGCCTCAAACCGGTTTTGACCAACTCAAACCCGTCCAGACCGGCTAAAACCAGACCAAGACCTGCTCAAACCGGTTTTGACCGGCTCAAAGCAGACTAGACCGGCTCTAACCGGTTATGACCGGCTCAAACCGCACTGAAACTGGACCAGACCCTCTCAAACTGGTGTTGTCCGGCTCAAACCGGACTCAAACCGGAGCAGACCGGCTCAAACCGGTTTTGACCGGCTCATACCGCACTCAAAACGGACCAGACCGCCTCAAACCCGTTTTGACCAGCTGAAACCTGACCAGACCGGCTGAAACAGGATGAGACCGGCTCAAACCGGTTTGGACCGGCTAAAACCAGACCAGACTGGCTCAACCAGATCAAAGCCGTCCATACCGGCTCAAACCGGATCAAAACGGACAAGAACCGCTGAAACCGGATCAAACCAGACCAGACTGGCTCCAACCGGTTTTAACCGGCTGAAACCCGACCAGACCCGCTGAAACGGGACGAGACCGCCTCAAACCGGTTTTGACCGACTCAAAAAGTCCAGACCGGCTAAAACTGGACCAGACCAGCTCAAACCGGTGTTGACCAGCTCAAACGGGACTCAATCCGGACCAGACCGGCTCAAACCGGTTTTGAACGGCTCAAACCAGACCATAACGTCTCAAATAAATGAAACCGGACCAGACTGGCTTAAAGCAGATCAAACCGGACCACTCTTGCTAAAACCGGTTTTGACCGGCTCAAATCGGACGGGAGCAGCACAAACCGAATTTGACCAGCTCAAACCAGACTCAAACAGGGCCAAACCGGCTCAAAACGGTTTTGATCGTCTCAAACACGACCAGACCGGCTGAAACTGGATGAGATCACCTCAAACCGGTTTTGACCGACTGAAACCCGTCCAGAGCGGCTAAAACCGGACCAGACCAGCTCAAACCGGTTTTGACCAGCTCAAAACAGACTAGACCGGCTCTAACCGGTTATGACCAGCTCAAACCGCACTCAAACCGGACCAGACCATCTCAAACTGGTGTTGTCCGTCTCAAACCGGACTCAAACCGGACCAGACCGTCTCAAACCGGTTTTGACCGGCTCAAACCAGACTCAAACCGGACCAGACCATCTCAAACCCGTTTTGACCGGCTCAAACCCGACCAGACCAGCTGAAACCGGACGAGACCGGCTCAAACCGGTTTGGACCGGCTGAAACCAGACCAGACTGGCTCAACCAGACCAAAGCGGACCAGACAGGCTCAAACCGGATCCAACAGGACCAGAACCACTCAAACCGGATCAAACCGGACCAGACCGGCTCAAACCGGTTTTGACTGGCTCAAAACGGACTCAAACAAGACCAGACCGGGTCAAACCGGTTTTAAACGTCTCAAATCGGACTCAAACAGGAACACACCGGCTCAAACAGGGTTTGACCGTCTCAAACCTGACCAGACCGGCTCAACCGGATCAAACCGGACCAGACCGGCTTAAACCCGATCAAACCGGTTTTGAACGTCACAAACCGGACCAGACCAGTTCAAATCCGATCAAACCGGACCAGACCGGCTCAAACCTGTTTTGACCGTATTAGACTGGTTCAAACCGTTTTTTAGCGGCTCAAATCGCACCAGACTGGCTCAAACCGGTTTCGACCGGCTCCAAACGGACTCAAACCGGTTTTGACCAGCACAAACCAGACCAGACCGCCTCAAACCTGTTTGACCGGCTCAAAGTGGACGCAAAACGTACTAGACCGGCTCAAACCGGACTCAAACCGGACTACACCGGCTCAAATCGGCTTTGATCGGCTCAAACCGGACAAGGACCAAACCGGCTCAAACCGGACACAAACCAGACCAGACCGTCTCAAACCGGTTTTGAACGGCTCAAACCAGACCATACCGCCTCAACCGAATCAAACCAGACCAGACTGCCTTAAACCGGTACAAACTGTACCACACCGGCTCAAACCGGTTTTGACCGGATCAAATCGGACGAGAGCAGCACAAACCGAATTTGACCATCTCAAACCAGACTCAAACAGGACCACACTGGCTCTAACCAGTTTTGACCAACTCAAACCCGACCAGACGGGCTAAAACTGGACGAGACCATCTCAAACCGGTTTTCACCGACTCAAACCCGTCCAGACCGGCTAAAACCAGACCAGACCAGCTCAAACCGGTTTTGACTGACTCAAAGCGGACTGGACCGGCTGTAACCGGTTATGACCGGCTCAAACCACCCTCAAACCGGACCAGACCATCTCATACTGGTGTTCTCCGGCTCAAACCGCACTCAAACCGGACCAGAACGGCTCAGACCGGTTTTGACCGGCTCAAATCGGACCAGAGCAGCACAATTCGAATTTGACCAGCTCAAACCAGACTCAAACAGGACCACACCGGCTCAAACGGGTTTTGACCTGCTCATACTGGACTCAAACTGGACAAGACCGTCTCAAACCAGTTTTGACCGGCTCAAACCTGACCAGACTGGCTAAAACCAGACCAGACCCGTTCAAACCGAACTCAAACAGGAATAGAACGGCTCAAACCGGTTTTGACCGGCTCAAATCGGACCAGAGCAGC
Source organism: Chlorocebus sabaeus (assembly GCF_047675955.1). Lineage (NCBI taxonomy): Eukaryota > Metazoa > Chordata > Mammalia > Primates > Cercopithecidae > Chlorocebus > Chlorocebus sabaeus. The sequence continues at coordinate 64,659 of NW_027327902.1, read as the reverse complement.
ACAAACCGATTTTGACCGGCTCAAACCAGACTCAAACAGGACCAGACCGGCTCAAACCAGTTTTCACGGGCTCAAACCCGACCAGACCGGCTGAAACCAGACGAGACCGGCTGAAACCGGTTTTGACCGGGTCATCCCCGACCAGACCAACTAAAACCGGACCAGACTGTCTCAGACCACTTTTGACCGGCTCAAACCGAACCAGACTGGCTCAACCGGATCAAACCGGACCAGACCGGCTTATAACGGATCAAACTGGACCAGACCGGATCTTAGACGATCTCAAACCGGTTTTGAAAATCTCAAAACGGACCAGAACAGCTCAAACCGGTTTTGACTGACTCAAACCGGACCAGACCGTCTCAAACCGAACTCAAACCGGACCAGACCGTTTCAAACCCGTTTTGACTGGCTCAAACCAGACCAGACCGGGTGAATCCAGATGAGACCGGCTCAAAGCGGTTTGGACCGACTCAAACCAGACGAGACTGGCTCAACTAGATCGAAGCGGACCAGACCGGCTCAAACCGCATCAAACTGGACCAGAACCGCTGAAACCGGATCAAACCGGACCACACCGGCTCAAACCAGATTTAACTGGCTCAAACCCGACCTGACTGGCTGAAAAGGGATGAGACAGCCTCAAACCGGTTTTAACCAGGTCAAATCGGACCAGACCGGAACAAACCGGCTTTGACCGGCTCAAACCCGACCAGACCATCTGAAACCGGACCAGACAGGCTCAAATCGGTTTTGACAGGCTCTAACCCTACCAGACCGGCTAAAACCGGACCACACCCCTTCATACAGGACTCAAACGGGAATAGACCGGCTCAAACCAGTTTTGACGGGCTCAAATCGGACCAGAGCAGCACAAAACGATTTTGACCGGCTCAAACCTGACTCAAACTGGACCAGAACGGCTCAAACCGGTGTTGACCAGCTCAAACCGGACTCAAACCGGACCAGAGAGGCTCAAACCGGTTTTGAAGGGCTCAAACAAGACCAGACCGGCTGAAACAAATCATACTGGACCAGACCGGCTTAAACTGGATCAAACCGGACCAGACAGGCTCAAACCGATTTTGACCGGCTCAAATCTCATGAGAGCTGCACAAACCGAATTTGACCAGCTAAAACCAGACTCAAACAGTACCACACCGTCTGAAACCAGTTTTGACTGGCTCAAACCCGACCACACCGGATGTAACGGGACGAGACTGCCTCAAACCGGTTTTGACCAAATCAAACCCGTCCAGACTGGCTAAAACCAGACCAGATGGACTCCAACCGGTGTTGACCAGCTCAACCCGGACTCAAACCAGTCCAGACCGGCTCAAACCGGTTTTGAACGGCTGAAACCAGACCATACCGGCTCAAACAAATCAAACCAGACCAGACCGGCTTAAACCAGATCAAACTGGACCAGACCGGCCCAAACCGGACAGACCGGCTCAAACTGGTCACAAACCGCTTTTGAACAGCTCATACCGGTCCAGACAGCCTCAAACCGGTTTTGACTGGCTCAAACCGGACTCAAACAGGACCACACCGGCTCAAACCGGTTTTGACCGGCTCAAACCCGACCAGACCGGCTGAAACTGGACGAGAACGCCTCAAACCGGTTTTGACCGACTCAAACCCGTCCAGACCGGCTAAAACCAGACAGGACCACCTCAAACCAGTTTTGACCAGCTAAAAGTGCACTAGACCGGCTCTAACCGGTTATGTACGGCTCAAACCGCACTCAAACCAGATCAGACCGTCTCAAACTGGTGTTGTCCGTCTCCAACTGGACTCAAACCGGACCAGACTGGCTCAAACCGGTTTTGACCGGCTCAATCCGGACTCAAACCGGACCAGACCGTCTCAAACCCGTTTTGACCGGCTCAAACCCGACCAGACCGTCTGAAACCAGATGAGACCGGCTCAAACCGGTTTGGACCGGCTCAAACCAGACCAGACTGGCTCAACCAGATCAAGGCGGACCAGACCGGCTCAAACCGGATCAAACCGGACCAGAACCACTGAAACCGGATCAAACCGGGCCAGACCGGCTCAAACCGGTTTTAACTGGCTCAAATCCGATCAGACCTCCTGAAACGGGACGAGAACGCCTCAAACCGGTTTTCACCAGCTCAAATCGGACCAGACCGGCCCAAAGCGGTTTTGACCGGCTCAAACCCGACTAGACCGTCCTAAACCGGACGAACAGGCTCAAACCGGTTTTCACCGGCTCAAACCCTACCAGACCGGCTAAAACCGGACCAGTTCCGTTCAAACAGGACTCAAACCGGTATAGGAATAGACCGGCTCAAACCGGTTTTGACCGGCTCAAATCGGACCAGAACAGCACAAAGCGATTTTGACCGGCTCAAACCACACTCAAACAGGACCAGACCGGCTCAAACCGGTTTTCACCGGCTCAAACCCGACCAGACAGGCTGAAAACGGACGAGACCGGTTGAAACTGCTTTTCACCGGGTAAACCCCGACCAGACCGGCTAAAACAGGACCAGAGTGGCTCAGACCAGTTTTGACCAGCTAAAATCGGACCAGACCGGCTCAAACCAATTTTCACCGGCACAAAGCGGACTAGACCGGCTCTAACCGGTTATGACCAGCTCAAACCGCAGTCAAACCGAACCAGACCGTCTCAAACTGGTGTTGTCCGGCTCAAACCGGACTCAAACCGGACCAGACCGGCTCAAACCGGTTTTGACCGGCTCAAACCGGACTCAAAGCGGACCAGACCGTCTCCTACCCGTTTTGACTGGCTCAAACCCGACCAGACCGGCTGAATCCGGACGAGACCGGCTCAAGCCGGTTTGGACTGGCTCAAACAAGACCAGACAGGCTCAACCACATTAAAGCGGGCCTGACCGGCTCAAACCGGATCAAACTGGACCAGAATCGCTGAAACCGGATCAAACCGGACCAGACCGGCTCAAACCAGTTTTAACAGGCTCAAACCCGACCAGACCGGCTGAAATAGGATGAGACCGCCTCAAACCGGTTTTGACCGGGTCAAATCAGACCAGACCGGCACAAAACGGTATTGACCGGCTCAAACCCGACCAGACCGTCTGAAACCGGACCAGACCGTCTCAAACCCGTTTTGACCGGCTCAAACCCTACCAGACCTGCTAAAACCGGACCAGACCCATTCAAACCGGACTCAAACAGGAATAGAACGGCTCAAACCGGTTTTGACCAGCTCAAATCGGACCACAGCAGCACAAACCAATTTTGACTGGCTCAAACCAGATTCAATCAGGACCAGACCGGCTCAAACCAGTTTTCACGGGCTCAAACCCGACCAGACCGGCTGAAACCGGACGAGACCGGCTGAAACCGGTTTTGACCGGGTCAACCCAGACCAGACCAACTAAAACAGGACCACACTGGCTCAGACCACTTTTGACTGGCTCACACCGAACCAGACTGGCTCAACCGGATCAAACTGGACCAGACCGTCTTATACCGGATCAAACTGGACCAGACCGGCTCTTAGACCATCTCAAACCGGTTTTGATAAGCTCAAAACGGACCAGAACAGCTCAGACCGGTTTGACCGGATCAAACCGGACCAGACCGTCTCAAACCAGACTCAAACCGGACCAGACCGTCTCCAACCCGTTTTGACTGGCTCAAACCCGACCAGACCGGGTGAATCCGGACGAGACCGGCTCAAACCAGATTGGACCGACTCAAACCAGACGAGACTGGCTCAACTAGATCAAAGCGGACCAGACCGGCTCAAACTGGATCAAACTGGACCAGAAAGGCTGAAACCGAATCAAACCGGACCACACCGGCTCAAACCGGTTTTAACCGGCTCACACCCGACCTGACCGGCTGAAATGGGACGAGACCGCCTCAAATCGGTTTTAACCTAGTCAAATCGGACCAGACCGGAACAAACCAGCTTTGACCGGCTCAAACCCGACCAGACCGTCTGAAACCGGACCAGACAGGCTCAAATCGGTTTTGACCGGCTCTAACCCTACCAGACCGGCTAAAACCGGACCAGACCCGTTCATACAGGACTCAAACGGGAATAGACCGGCTCAAACCAGTTTTGATGGGCTCAAATCGGACCAGAGCAGCACACACCAATTTTGACCGGCTCAAACCTGACTAAAACTGAACCAGACTGGCTCAAACCAGTGTTGACCAGCTCAAACCAGACTCAAACCGGACCAGACAGGCTCAAACCGATTTTGAAAGGCTCAAACCAGACCATACCGGCTGAAACGAATCAAACCGGACCAGACCAGGTTAAACCGGATCAAACCAGACCAGACTGGCCAAACCGGTTTTGACCGGCTCAAATCGGGCGAGAGCTGCACAAACCAAACTTGGCCAGCTAAAACCAGACTCAAACAGGACCACACCGGCTGAAACCGGTTTTGACCGGCTGAAACCCTACTAGACCGGCTGAAACTGTACGAGACTGCCTCAAAGCGGTTTTGACCGACTCAAACCCATTCAGACCGGCTAAAACCGGACCAGACTGGCTCAAACGGGTTTTGACCAGCTCAAAGCGGACTAGACCAGCTGTAACCGATTTTGACCAGATCAAACTGCACTCAAACCGGACCAGATCGTCTCAAACTGGTGTTGTCCGGCTCAAACTGGACTCAAAGCGGACCAGACCGTCTGAAACCCGTTTTGACCGGCTCAAACCCTACCAGACCGGCTGAAATCAGACGAGACCGGTTCAAACCGTTTTGGACCAGCTCAAACCAGACCAGACTGGCTCAACCAGTTCAAAGCAGACCAGACAGGCTCAAACCGGATCAAACAGGACCAGAACCACTCAAACCGGATAAAACCGAACCAGACTGGCTCAAACCGGATTTGACTGGCTCAAATTGGCCCCAATCCGGACCCAAACGGCTCAAACCGGTTTTAACTGGCTAAAACCAGATCATACCGGCTCAACTGGATCAAACCGGACCAGACTGGCTCAAACCGGACCAGACCGGCTTAAACCAGATCAAACCGGACCAGTCCGGCTAAAACCGGTTTTGACCGGCTCAAATCGGACAAGAGCAGCACAAACCGAAATTGACCAGCTCAAACCAGACTCTAACAGGACCACACCGGCTCAAACCGGTTTTGATTGGCTCAAACCCGACCAGACCGGCTGAAACTGGACGAGACTGCCTCAAACCGGTTTTGACCGACTCAAACCCGTCCAGACCGGCTAAAACCGGACCAGACCGGCTCAAACCGCTTTTGACCGGCTCAAAGCGGACTAGACCGGCTCTAACCGTTTATGACCGGCTCAAGCTGCTCTCAAACCAGACCAGATCGTCTCAAATTGCTGTTGTCCGGGTCAAACCAGACTCAAACCAGACCAGACGGGCTCAAACCCGTTTTGACTGGTTGAAACCCGACCAGACCAGCTGAAACCGGACAAGACCGGCTCAAACCGGTTTGGACCAGCTCAAACCAGACCAGACTGGCTCAACCAGATCCAAGCAGACCAGACCAGCTCAAACCGGATCAAACCGAACCAGAACCACTGAAACCGGATCAAACCAGACCAGACCAGCTCAAATTGGTCACAAATCGCTTTTGACCAGTTGAAACCGGTCCAGACAGCATCAAAACGGTTTTGACTGGCTCAAAACGAACTCAAACAGGACCAGACCGAGTCAAACCGGTTTTTAACGGCACAAATCGGACTCAAACAGGAACAGACCGGCTCAAACAGGGTTTGACCGTCTCAAACCAGACCAGACCGGCTCCACCGGATCAAACCGGACCAGACCGGCTTAAACCCGATCAAACCGGTTTTGACCATCACAAACTGGACCAGACCAGTTCAAACCCGATCAAACCGGACCAGACCGGCTCAAACCTGTTTTGACCGTATTAGACTGGCTCAAACCAGTTTTTAGCGGCTCAAATCGCCCTAGACCAGTTCGAACCGGTATTGACCGGCTCCAAACGGACTCAAACTGGTTTTGACCAGAACAAACCGGACCACACCGCCTCAAACCTGTTTTGACCAGCTCAAACCGGATGAAAATCGTAGCAGACTGGCTCAAACTGGACTCAAACCGGACTAGACCGGCTCAAATCGGTTTTGATCGGCTCAAACCGGACAAGGACCAAACCGGCTCAAACCGGACTCAAACCACACCAGACAGCCACAAATCGGTTTTGAATGGCTCAAACCAGACCATACCGGCTCAACCAAATCAAACCGGACCAGAACAGCTTAAACCGGATCAAACCGGACCAGACCGGCTCAAACCGGTTTTGATCGACTCAAATCGGAGGAGAGCAGCTCAAACCGAATTTGATCAGCTCAAACCAGACTGTAACAGGACCAAACCGGCTCAAACCGGTTTTTACCGACTCAAACCCGACCAGACCGGTTAAAACTGGACGAGACTGCCTCAAACCGGTTTTGACCGACTTAAACCCATCCAGACCGGCTAAAACCGGACCATACCGGATCAAACCGGTTTTGACTGGCTCAAAGCGGACTAGACCGGCTCTAATCGGTTATGACCGGCTCAAACCGCCCTCAAACCAGACCAGACTATCTCAAACTGTTGTTGTCCGGCTCAAACCGCACACAAACCGGACCAGAATGGCTCAGACCGTTTTTGACCGGCTCAAATCGGACCAGAGCCGCACAAATCGAATTTGACCAGCTCACACCAGACTCAAACATGACCAGAACGGCTCAAACCAGTTTTGACCGGCTCAAACCCGGACAGACAGGATGAAACTGGACGAGACCACCTCAAACTTGTTTTGACCGAATCAAACCAGTCCAGACCGGCTAAAACCGGACCAGACCGGCTCAAACCAGTTTTGACCGGCTCAAAGTGGAATAGACCGGCTCTCACCGGTTATGACCGGCTCAAACCAAACTCAAACCGGACCAGACCATCTCAAACTGGTGTTGTCTGGCTCAAACCGCACTCAAACCGGACCAGAATGGCTCAGACCGGTTTGGACCGGCTCATTTCGGACAAGAGAAGCACAAACGGAATTTGACCAGCTCAAACCAGACTCAAACAGGACCACAACAGCTCAAACCGCTTTTGACCAGCTCAAACCCGACCAGACCGGCTGAAACAGGACGAGACCACCTCAAACCGGTTTTGACCGAATCAAACCCTTCCAGACCGGCTAAAACCGGACCAGACCAGCTCAAACCGGTTTTGACCGGCTCAAAGCAGACTTGACAGGCTCTAACTGGTTATTACCGGCTCAAACCGCTCTCAAACTGAACCAGACCGTCTCAAACTGGTGTTGTCCGTCTCAAACCGTACTCAACTGGACCATACCAGCTCAAACCGGTTTTGACCGTCTGAAACCAGACTCAAACCGGACCAGACCGTCTCAAACCGGTTTTGACTCGCTGAAACCCGACCAGACCGCCTGAAACCAGACGAGACCGGCGCAAACTGGTATGGACCAGCTCAAACCAGACCAGACTGGCTCAACCAGATCAAAGCGGACCGGACCGGCTCAAACCGGATCAAACTGAACCAGAACCGCTGAAACCGGATCAAACCAGACCAGACCGGCTCAAACCGGTTTTAACCGGCTCAAACCGGACCAGACCGCCTGAATTGGGAGGAGACCGCATCAAACCGGTTTTGACCGGGTCAAATCAGACCAGACCGGCACAAACCGGTTCTGACTGGCTCCAACCCGACCAGACCGGATGAAACCAGACGAGACTGGCTGAAACCGGTTTTGACCGGGTCAACCCTGACCAGACCAACTAAAACCGGACCAGACTGGCTCAGAACACTTTTGACTGGCTGAAACCGAACCAGACTGGCTGAACCGGATCCAACCGGACCAGGCTGGCTTATACCAGTTTAAAACGGACCATACTGGCTCTTAGACCATCTCAAACCGGTTTTGATCCGCACAAAACGGACCAGAACTGCTCAAACTGGTTTTGGCCTGCTCAAACCGGACCAGACCAGCTCAAACCGGACTCAAACCGGACCACAACAGATCAAACCGGTGTTGACCAGCTCAAACCTGACTCAAACTTGACCAGACGGGCTCAAACCGGTGTTGACCAGCTCAAACCGGACTCAAACCACACCAGACTGGCTCAAAACCGTTTTCAACGGCTCAAACCAGACCATACCGGCTCAAAAGAATCAAATTGGACCAGACAGGCTTAAACCGGTCAAACCGTTCCAGACCATCACAAACTGTTGTTCTCCGGCTCACACCGACCTCAAACCGTACCAGAATGGCTCAGACCAGTTTTGACCGGCTCAAATTGGAACAGAGCCGCACAAACCGAATTTGACCAGCTCAAACCAGACTCAAACAGTACCACCCCGGCTCAAACCGATTTTGACCGGCTCAAACCCGACCAGACCGGCTGAAACTGGACGAGACCGCCTCAAACCGGTTTTGACCGACTCAAACACGTCCAGACCGGCTAAACCTGGACCAGACCGGCTCAAACTGGTTTTGACCGGCTCACAGTGGACTAGACCGTCTCTAACTGGTTATGACAGGCTCAAACCGCACTGAAACCGGACCAGAACCTCTCAAACTGGTGTTGTCCGGCTCAAACCGACTCAAACCGGACCAGACCGTCTCAAACCCGTTTTGACCAGCTCAAACCCGACCAGACCTGCTGAAACCGTATGAGACCAGCTCAAACCAGTTTGGACTGGCTAAAACCAGACCAGACTGGCTCAACCAAATCAGAGCTGTCCATACCGGCTCAAACCGGATCAAACCGGACAAGAACCGCTGAAACCGGATCAAACCAGACCAGACTGGCTCCAACCGGTTTTAACTGACTCAAACCCGACCAGACCAGCTAAAACGGGATGAGACCACCTCATACCGGTTTTGACTGACTCAAACCATCCAGACCGGCTAAAACTAGACCAAACCGGCTCAAACCGGCGTTGACCAGCTCAAACCGGACTCAATCCGAGCCAGACCGGCGCAAACCGGTTTTGAACGGCTCAAACGAGACCATACCGTCTCAAGCGAATCAAACCGGACCAGACCGGCTTAAACCGGATCAAACCGGATCAGTCCGGCTCAGACCGGTTTTGACCGGCTCAAATCGGACCAGAGAAGCACAAACCGAATTTGACCAGCTCAAACCAGACTCAAACAGGACCACAACGGTTCAAACCGGTTTTGACCGGCTCAAACCCAACCAGACCGGCTGAAACTGGACGAGACCACCTCAAACCAGTTTTGACCGAATCAAAGCAGTCCAGACCGGCTAAAACCGGACCAGACCGGTTCAAACCAGTTTTGACCGGCTCAAAGCGGACTAGATAGGCTCTAACCGGTTATAACTGGCTCAAACCGCACTCAAACCGGACCAGACCGTCTCAAACTGCTGTTGTGCGGCTCAAACTGGACTCAAACCGGACCATTCCGGCTCAAACCGGTTTTGACCGGGTCAAATCAGACCAGACCGGCACAAACCGGTTTTGACCGGCTCAAACCCAACCAGACCGGCTGAAACCAGATGAGACTGGCTGAAACCGGTTTTGACCAGGTCAAACCCGACCAGACCAACCAAAACCAGACCAGACTGGCTCAGAACACTTTTGTCCGGCTGAAACCAAGCCAGACGGGCTCAACTGGAACAAACCGGACCACACCGGCTTATAGCGGTTTAAACCGGACCAGACCGGCTCTTAGACCGTCTCAAACCGGTTTTGATCCGCTCAAAACGGACCAGACCGGCTCAAACCGGTTTAGACAGGCTCAATGCGGACTGGACTGGCTCTAACCGGTTATGACCGGCTCAAACTGCACTCAAACCGGACCAGACCGTCTCAAAATGGTGTTGTCCGTCTCAAACCATATTCAAACCGGACCAGACCATCTCAAACCGGTTTTGACCAGCTCAAACCGGACTCAAACCTGTCCAGATCGTCTCAAACCCGTTTTGACCGGCTCAAACCCGACCAGACCAGCTGAAACCAGACCAGAACGCCTCAAACCGGTTTGGACTGGCTCAAACCAGACCAGACTGGCTCAACCAGATCAAAGCGGACCAGACAGGCTCAAACCGGATCCAACAGGAAAAGAAACGCTCAAACCGGATCAAACCAGACCAGAGTGGCTCAAACCGGCTTTGACTGGCTCAAACTGGACCCAATCCGGACCCGACCCGCTCAAACCGGTTTTAACCATCTCAAACCAAACCATACCGCCTCAACCGGATCAAACCGGACCAGACCGGCTCAAAACCGGACCAGACCGTCTCAAACCGGTCGCAAACCGCTTTTGACCAGGTGAAACCAGTCCAGACAGCCTCAAACTGGTTTTGACTGGCTCAAAACGGACTCAAACAGGACCAGACAGGGTCAAACCGGATTTAAACGACTCAAATGGGACTCAAACAGGAACAGACCGGCTCAAACAGGGTTTCACCGCCTCAAACCAGACCAGACCGGCTCAACCGGATCAAACCGGACCAGACCGGCTTAAACCAGATCAAACCAGTTTTCACCGTCACAAAATGGACCAGACCGGTTCAAACCCGATCAAACCAGACCAGACCGGCTCAAACCTGTTTTGACCGTATTAGACTGGCTCAAACTGGTTTTCAGCGTCTCAAATTGCACCAGACCGGCTCAAACCGGTTTTGACCCTCTCCAAACGGACTCAAACCGGTTTTGACCGGCACAAACCGGACCAGACCGCCTCAAACCTGTTTTGAAAGGCTCAAACTGGACGAAAAACGTACCAGACCGGCTCAAACCGGACTCAAACTGGACTAGACCGGCTCAAATCGGTTTTGATCGGCTCAAACCGGACAAGGACCAAACTGGCTCAACCCAGACTCAAACAGGACCAGAGGGGCTCAAAACGGTTTTGAACAGCTCAAACCAGACCAAACCGGCTCAAACGGATCAAATCAGACCAGACTGGCTCAACCCGGCACAAACCGGACCAGACCGGCCAAAACAGGATTTGACCAGCTCAAACTGGACCAGACCGGTTCTTAGACCAGCTCTAACCGGTTTTGAACAGCTCAAATCGGACCAGACCAAAACAAACCGGTTTTGACCGGCTCAAACTGGACACAAATCGGAGCAGACCAGCTCAAACCATTGTTGACCGGCTAAAACCGGAATCAAACCGGGCCTGACTGGCTCAAAGTGGTGCACACTCAGGGGAGCGCTCACTCAGAGGAGTGCACACTCAGGATAGTGCGCACTCAGTGGAGTCCTCACTCAGGTGAGTGCACACTCAGGGGAGTGCACACTAAGGGGTGTCTACATGCAGGCGAGTGCACACTAAGGGGAGTGCGCCCTCAGGGGAGTGAACACTCAGGGGAGTGCACACCCTGAAGAGTGAACACTCAGGGGAGTGCTCACTCAGGGGAGTGCACACTCAGGGGAGAGCACACTCAGGGGAGTGTACACTCAAAGGACTGCTCATTCAGTGGAGTGCAAACTCAGCGGAGTCCTCACTCAGGCAAGTTCACACACAGGGGAGTGCACACTCAGGGGTGTCCTCACTCAGCGAGTGCACACTCCGGGGAGTGAGCACTCGGGAGTGCACACTCAGGTGAGCATGCACTCAGGGGAGTGCACACTCAGGGGAGTCCTCACTCAGGCAAGTTCACACTCAGTAGCCCTCACTCAGGCGAGTGCACACTCAGGGGAGTGCACACTCAGGGGAGCGCTCACTCAGGGAAGTGCACACACAGGGGAGCACACACTCAGGGGAGTGCACACTCAGGGGTACCTTCACCCAGGCGAGTGCACACTCAGGGGAGTGCACACTCAGGGGTATCTAAACCCAGACGAGTGCACACTCAGGGGAGTGCGCACTCAGGGGAGCCCACACTCACGGGAGTGCACTCCCTGAAGAGTGAACACTCAGGGGAGTGCTCACTCAGGGGAGTGCAAACTCAGGGGAGAGCACACTCAGGGGAGTGTACACTCAAAGGAGTGCTCATTCAGTGGAGTGCACACTCAGGGGAGTCCTCACTCAGGCAAGTTCACACACAGGGGAGTGCACACTCAGGGGTGTCCTCACTCAGGCGAGTGCACACTCAAGGGAGTGAGCACTCAGGGGAGTGCACACTCAGGAGAGCATGCACTCAGGGAACTGCACACTCAGGGTAGTCCTCACTCAGGCAAGTTCACACTCAGTAGTCTTCAGGCGAGTGCACACTCAGGGGAGTGCACACTCAGGGGAGCGCTCACTCAGGGAAGTGGACACTCAGGGGAGCACACACTCAGGGGAGTGCACACTTAGGGGTGCCTTCACACAGCCGAGTGCACACTCAGGGGAGTGCGCACACAGGGGAGCGCACACTCAGGGGAGTGCACATCCTGAAGAGTGAACACTCAGGGGAGTGCGCACCCAGGGGAGTGCACACTCAGGGGAGCCTGCACTCAGGGGTGTACACGCTCAGGGAAGTCCTTACTCAGGCGAGTTCACACTCAGTAGTCCTCACTCAGGTGAGTGCACACACAAGGGAGTGCACACTCAGGGGAGTGCTCACTCAGGGAAGTGCACACTCAGGGGAGTGCACACACAGGGGAGTGCACACTCAGTGGTGCCTTCACCCAGGAGAGTGCACGCTCAGGGGAGTGCGCACTCAGGGGAGTGCACACTCAGGGGTGTCTACACCCAGGCGAGTGCACACTCAGGGGAGTGCGCACTCAGGGGAGTGCACATCCTGAAGAGTGAACGCTCAGGGGAGTGCACACTCAGGGGAGTTCACACTCAGTAGTCCTCACACGGGCGAGTGCACACTCAGGGGAGTGCACACTCAGGGGAACGCACAAACATGGGAGTGCACATCCTGAAGAGTGAATGCTCAGGGGAGTGCACACTCAGGGGAGTGCACACTCAGAAGTGTCTACACCCAGGCGAGTGCACACTCAGGGGAGTGCGCACTCAGGGGAGCGAACACTCAGGGGAGTGCACACACTGAAGAGTGAACACTCAGGGGAGTGTTCAATCAAGGGAGTGCACACTCAGGGGAGACCACACTCAGGGGAGTGTACACTCAAAGGAGTGCTCATTCAGTAGAGTGCACACTCAGGGGAGTCCTCATTCAGGCAAGTTCACACTCACGGGAGTGCACACTCAGGGGTGTCCTCACTCAAGCGAGTGCACACTCAGAGGAATGAGCACTCAGAGGAGTGCACACTCAGGAGAGCATGCACTCAGGGGAGTGAACACTCAGGGGAGTCCTCACGCAGGCAAGTTCACACTCAGTAGTCCTCACTCAGGCGAGTTCACACTCAGGGGAGTGCACACTCAGGGGAGCGCTCACTCAGGGAAGTGGACACCCAGGGGAGCGCACACTCAGGGGAGTGCACATCCTGAAGAGTGAACACTCAGGGGAGTGCGCACGCAGGGGAGTGCACACTCAGGTGAGCATGCACTCAGGCGAGTGCACTCTCAAGGGCGTCCTTACTCGGGCGAGTTCTCACACAGTAGTCCTCACTTAGGTGAGTGCACACTCAGGGGAGTGCACACTCAGGGGAGTGCTCACTCAGGGAAGTGCACACTCAGGGGAGTGCACACTCAGGGGAGTGCACACTCAGTGGTGCCTTCACCCAGGCGAGTGCACACTCAGGGGAGTGCGCACTCAGGGGAGCCCACACTCAGGGGAGTGCACACACTGAATAGTGAATGCTCAGGGGAGTGCTCACTCAGGGGAGTGCACACTCAGGTGAGCATGCACTCAGCGGAGTGCACACTAAGGGGAGTCCTCACTCAGGTGATTTCACACTCAGTAGTCCTCACTCAGGCGAGTGCACACTCAGAGGAGCACACCCTCAGGGGAGTGCACATCCTGAAGAGCGAACGCTCAGGGGAGTGCACACTCACGGGAGTGCACACTCAGGGGTGTCTACACGCAGGCGAGTGCACACTCAGGGGAGTGCGCACTCAGGGGAGTGCACACTCAGGGGAGTGCACACTCTGAAGAGTGAACACACAGGGGAGTGCTCACTCAGGGGAGTGCGCAATCAGGGGAGAGCACACTCAGGGGAGTGTACACTCAAAGGAGTGCTCATTCAGTGGAGTGCACACTCAGGGGAGTCCTCACTCAGGCAGGTTCACACTCACGGGAGTGCACACTCAGGGGTGTCCTCACTCAGGCGAGTGAACACTCAGGGGAGTGGGCCCTCAGGGGAGTGCACACTCAGGAGAGCATGCACTCAGGGGACTGCACACTCAGGGGAGTCCTCACTCAGGCAAGTTCACACTCAGTAGTCCTCACTCAGGCGAGTGAACACTGAAGGGAGTGCACACTCAGGGGAGTGCTCACTCAGGAAAGTGAACACTCAGGGGAGTGCACACTCAGGGGAGTGCACACTCAGTGGTGCCTTCACCCAGGCGAGCCCACACTCAGGACAGTGCACACAGTGAATAGTGAATGCTCAGGGGAGTGCTCACTCAGGGGAGTGCACACTCAGGTGAGCATGCACTCAGCGGAGTGCACACTAAGGGGAGACCTCACTCAGGTGAGTTCATACTCAGTAGTCCTCACTCAGGTGAGTTCACACTCAGAGGAGCGCACACTCAGGGGAGTGCTTATCCTGAAGAGTGAACGCTCAGGGGAGTGCACACTCAGGGGTGTCTACACGCAGGCGAGTGCAGACTCAGGGGAGTGCGCACTCAGGGGAGCGCACACTCAGGGGAGTGCACACCCTGAAGAGTGAACACTCAGAGGAGTGCTCACTCAGGGGAGTGCACCCTCAGGGGAGTGTACACTCAAAGTAGTGCTCATTCAGTGGAGTGCACACTCAGGGGAGTCCTAACTCCCGCAAGTTCACACTCATGGGAGTGCACACTCAGGGGTGTCCTCTCTCAGGCGAGTGCACACTCAGGGGAGTGAGCACTCAGGGGAGTGCACACTCAGGAGAGCATGCACTCAGGGGAGTCCTCACTCAGGCAAGTTCACACTCAGGAGTCCGCACTCAGGCGAGTTCACACTCAAGGGAGTGCATACTCAGGGGAGTGCTCACTCAGGGAAGTGCACACTCAGGGGAGTGCACACTCAGTGCTGCCTTCACCCAGGCCAGTGAACATTCAGAGAAGTGCGCACTCAGGGGAGTGCACTCTCAGGGGTGTCTACACCCAGGCGAGTGCACACTCAGGTGTGAGTGCACTCAGGGGAGTGCTCACTCAGGGGAGAGCACACTCAGGGGAGTGTACACTCCGGTGAGTGCACATTCAGTGGTGTGCACACTCAGGGGAGTCCTCACTCACTCGAGTTCACACTCAGGGGAGTGCACACTCAGGGGTGTCCTCACTCAGGAGAGTGCACACTCAGGTGAGCGTGCACTCAGGTGAGTGCACACTTAGTGGCGTCCTCACTCAGGTGAATTCACACTCAGTAGTCCTCACTCAGGCAAGTGCACACTCAGGGGAGTGCACACTCAGGGGAGAGCACACTCAGGGGAGTGTACACTCCCGGGAGTGCACATTCAGTGAGTTGCACACTCAGGGGAGTTCTCACTCAGGGGAGTGCACACTCCGGGGTGTCCTCACTCAGGCGAGTGAACACTCAGGTGAGCGTGCACTCAGGTGAGTGCACACTTAGGGCCGTCCTCACTCAGGCGACTTCACACTCAGTAGTCCTCACTCAGGCGAGTGCACACTCAGGGGAGTGCACATTCAGGGGAGCGCTCACTCAGGGAAGTGCACACTCAGGGGAGCGCACACTCACGGGAGTGCACACTCAGGGGAGTGCTCACTCAGGGGAGTTTTCAGTAAAGTGAGCTCACACTCAGGGGAATGCACACTCAGTGGAGTCCTCACACAGGTGAGTGCACAATCAGGAGAGCGCTCACTCATTGGAGTGCTCACTCAGGGAAGAGCACACTCAGGGGAGTGTACACTCAGGGGAGTGCACATTCAGTGGAGTGCACACTCAAGGGAGTCCTCACTCAGGCGAGTTGACACACAGAGGAGGGCACACTCAGCGGTGTCCTCACTCTGGCGAGTGCACACTCAGGGGAGTGCACACTCAGAGGAGTCCTCACTCAGGTGAGTTCTCACTCAGTAGTCCTCACTCAGGCGAGTGCACACACAGCGGAGAGCACACTCAGGGGAGTGTACACTTAGGGGAGTGCTCATTCAGGGGAGTGCACTCTCAGGGGTGCCCTCACTCAGGCGAGTGCACACTCAGGGGTGTGCACACTCAGGGGAGAGCACACTCAGGGGAGTCCTCACTCAGGCGAGTTCTCACTCAGTAGTCCTCACTCAGGCGAGTGCAAACTCAGGGTAGAGCACACTCAGGGGAGTGTACACTCAGGGGAGTGCTCGTTCAGTGGAGTGCACACTCAGGGGAGTCCTCACTCAGGCGATTTCACACTCAGGGGAGTGCACACTCAGGGGTGTCCTCACTCAAGCGAGAGCACACTCACGTGAGCGTGCACTCAGGTGAGTGCACACTTAGGGGCCTCTTCATTCAGGCGATTTCACACTGAGTAGTCCTCACTCAGGCGAGTGCACACTCAGGGAAGTGCTCACTCAGGGGAGCACACATTCAGGCGAGTGCACACTCAGGGGAGTGCACACTCAGGGGAGCACTCACTCAGGGAAGTGCACACTCAGGGGAGCGCACACTCAGGGGAGTGCATACTTAGGGGAGCGCTCACTCTGGGGAGTTTTCAGTAAAGTGAGTGCACACTCAGGGGAGTGCACACTCAGGGGATTCCTCACACAGGCGAGTGCACACTCAGGAGAGCGCTCACTCATGGGAGTGCACACTCAGGATAGTGTGCACTCAGTGGAGTCCTCAGTCAGGGGAGTGCACCCTCAAGGGAGTGCACACACAGGGGAGCGCACACACAGTGCAGGGCACACTCAGGGGATTCCTCACTCAGGAGAGTGTAAACTCAGAGGAGTGCACACTCAGGGGAGCGCTCTCTCAGAGGAGTGCCCACCCTGGGGAGCGAACACTCAGGGGAGTGCACACTCAGGGGTGTCTTCACCCAGGCGAGTGCACACTCAAGGGTGTGCACACTCAGGGGAGCGCACACTCAGGGGAGTGCACATCCTGAGGAGTGAACACTCAGGGGAGTGTGCACTCAGGGGAGTGCACACTCAGGTGAGCATGCACTCAGGGGAGTGCACGCTCAGGTAAATTCTTACTCAGGCGAGTTCACACTCAGTATTCCTCACTCAGGCGAGTGCTCACCCAAGGGAGTGCACACTCAGAGGAGTGCTCACTCAGGGAAGTGCACACTCAGGGGAGTGCACACTCAGTGGTGCCTTCACCCAGGCGAGTGCACACTCAGGGGAGTGCGCACTCAGGGGAGTGCACACTCAGGGGTGTCTACACCCAGGCGAGTGCACACTCAGGGGAGTGCGCACTCAGGGGAGTGGACATCCTGAAGAGTGAACGTTCAGGGGAGTTCACACTCAGGGGAGTTCACACTCAGTAGTCCTCACTCAGGTGAGTGCACACTCAGGGGAGTGCGCACTCAGGGGAGTGCACACTCAGGGGAGTGCGCACTCAGGGGAGTGCACACTCAGGTGAGCATGCACTCAGGGGAGTGCACACTCAGGGGAGTCCTCACTCAGGCGAGTTCTCACTCAGTAGTCCTCACTCAGGCGACTGCACACTCAGGGGAGAGCACACTCAGGGGAGTGTACACTCAGGGGAGTGCTCACTCAGTGGAGTGCACACTCAGAGGAGTACTCACTCAGGCGAGTTCACACTCAGGGCAGTGCACACTCAGGGGTGTCCTAACTCAGGAGAGTGCACACTCATGTGAGCGTGCACTCATGTGAGTGCACACTTAGCGGCGTCCTCACTCAGGTGACTTCACACTCAGTAGTCCTCACACAGGCGAGTGCACACTCAGGGGAGTGAACTCTCAGGGGAGCGCTCACTCAGGGAAGTGCAAACTCAGGGTAGCACACACTCAGGGGAGTGCACACTCAGGGGAGCGCTCACTCAGGGTAGTTTTCAGTAAAGTGAGCTCACACTCAGGGGATGCACTCTCAGAGGAGTCCTCACACAGGTGAGTGCACACTCAGGAGAGCGCTCACTCATTAGAGTGCTTCCTCAGGGGAGAGCACACTCAGGGGAGTGTACACTCAGGGGAGTGCACATTCAGTGGAGTGCACACTCAGGGGAGTCCTCTGTCAGGAGAGTTCACACTCAGGGGAGTGCACACTCAGCAGTGTCCTCACTCTGGCGAGTGCACACTCTGGGGAGAGCACACTCAGGGGAGTGTACACTTAGGGGAGTGCTCATACAGGGGAGTGCACACTCAGGGGAGTCCTCACTCAGGCGAGTTCACAATCAGGGGGATGTGCACTCAGGGGAGTGCACATTCAGGTGAGCATACACTCAGGGGAGTGCACAATTAGCGGCATCCTCACTCAATCGACTTCACACTCAGTAGTCCTCACTCAGGCGAGTGCACACTCAGGGGAGTGAACACTCAGGGGAGTGCATACTCAGGGGAGCACTCACTCGGGAGTTTTCAGTAAAGTGAGCACACACTCAGGGGATGCACTCTCAGCGGAGTCCTCACACAGGCGAGTGCACACTCAGGAGAGCGCTCACTCATTGGAGTGCTCCCTCAGGGGAGAGCACACTCAGGGGAGTGTACACTCAGGGGAGTGCACATTCAGTGGAGTGCACACTCAGGGGAGTCCTCTCTCAGGAGAGTTCACACACAGGGGAGGACACACTCAGCCGTGTCCTCACTCTGGCAAGTGCACACTCTGGGGAGTGCGCACTCAGGGGAGTTCACACTCAAGTGAGCATGCACTCAGGGGAGTGCATACTCAGAGGAGTCCTCACTCAGGCGAGTGCACACTCAGGGGAGTGCACACTCAGGGGAGTGTACACTTGGGGAGTGCTCATCCAGGGGAGTGCACACTCAGGGGAGTCCTCACTCAGGCGAGTTCACACTCAGGGGAGGGCACTCTCAGGGGTGTCCTCACTCAGGCGAGTGCACACTCTGGGGAGTGTGCACTCAGGGGAGTGCACATTCAGGTGAGCGTGTACTCAGGGGAGTGCACACTTAGAGGCATCCTCACTCAGGTGACTTCACACTCAGTAGTCCTCACTCAGGCGATTGCACACTCAGAGGAGTGCACGCAGTGGAACGCTCACTCAGGGAAGTTTTCATTAAAGTGAGCGCACACTCAGGGGAGCGCTCACTCAGGGGAGTTTTATTAAAGTGAGAGCACACTCAGGGGAGTGCACACTCAGGGGAGTCCTCACACAGGCGAGTGCACACTCAGGAGAGCGCTGACACATAGGAGGGCACACACAGGATAGTGTGCACTCAGTGTAATCCTCACTCACGGGAGTGTACACTCAGGGGAGTGCACACACTGGGGAGCGCACACTCCGGGGAGGGCACACTCAGGGTAGCCTTCACCCAGGCAATTGCACACTCAGGTGAGTGCGCACTCAGTTGAGTGCACACTCAGGGGAGTGCACACCCTGAAGAGTGAACACTCTGGGGAGTGCACACTCAGGGGAACCTCACTCAGGGAAGTCCTCACTCGTTAGAGTGCGAACTCAGAAGAGTGCGCACTCAGGGGAGGGCTCACACAAAGGAGTCATCACTCAAGCGAGTGCCACCTCAGGAGACCGCTCACTCGGGAGTGTACACTCAGGGGAGTGTACACTCAGGGGTGTCCTCACTCAGGCGAGTGCACACTCAGGTAAGCGAACACTCAGGTGAATGCACACTTAGGGGCGTCCTCACTCAGGCGAGTGCACACTCAGGGGTGTCCTCACTCAGGCAAGTGCACATTCAGGGAAGTATACACTCAGGGGAGCGCTCACTCATGGAAGTGCACACTCAGGGGAGCGCTCACTCAGGGGAGTTTTCAGTAAAGTGAGCGCACATTCAGGGGAGTGCAGACACAGGGGGGTCCTCACAAAGGTGATTGCACACTCAGGAGAGCGCTCACTCATGGGAGTGCTCACTCAGGATAGTGTGCACTCAGTGGGTTCCTCACTCAGGGGAGAGCACACTCAGGGGAGTGCACACACAGGGGAGCGTACACTCAGGGGAGGGCACACTCAGGGGTGTGTGCACTCTGGGGAGTGCACATTCAGGGGAGTGCACACTTAGGGGAGTCCTCACTCAGGAGAGTTCTCACTCAGGGGAGTGCAAACTCAGGGGTGTCCTCACTCAGGTGAGTGCACACTCAGGGGAGCGCTCACTCAGGGAAGTGCACACTCAGGGGAGCACACACTCAGGGGAGCGCTCACTCAGGGGATTTTCAGTAAAGTGAGTGCACACTCAGGGGAGTGCACACTCAGGGGATTCCGCACACAGGCGAGTGCACACTCAGGAGAGTGCTCACCCATGGGATTGCACACACAGGATATTGTGGACTCAGTGGAGTCCTCACTCCGGGGAGTGCACACTCAGGGGAGTGCACACTCAGGGGAGCGCACATTCAGGGGAGCACACACTCAGGGGAGGGCACACTCAGGGGAGGGCACACTCAGGGGAGTCCTCAGACAGGAGAGTGCAAATTCAGAGGAGTGCACACTTAGGGGAGCGATCACTCAGGGGAGTGCACTCCCTGGCGAGCGAACACTCAGGGGATTGCACACCCAGGGGTGTCTACACCCAGGCGAGTGCACACACAGGTGTGTGTGCACTCAGGGGAGTGCTCACTCAGGGGAGTGCACACTCAGGGGAGAGCACACTCAGGGGAGTGTACACTCAGGGGAGTGCACATTCAGTGGAGTGCACACTCAGGTGAGCATGCACTCAGGTGAGTGCACACTCAGGATAGTCCTCACTCAGGTGAGTTCTCACTCAGTAGTCCTCACTCAGGCGAGTTCACACTCAGGCGAGTGCACACACAGGGGAGTGCACACTCAGGGTAGCGCTCACTCAGTGAAGTGCACACTCAGGGGAGTGCACACTCAGGGGAGTGCACACCCTGAAGAGTTAACACTCAGGGGAGGGCACACTCAGGGGAGTGCACACTCAGGGGTGTCTACACCCCGACAAGTGTACACTCACGGGTGTGTGCACTCCAGGGAGTGCTCACTCAGGGGAGAGCTCACTCAGGGGAGAGCACACTCATGGGAGTGTACACTCAGGGGAGTGCACATTCAGTGTAGAGCACACTCAGGGGAGTGCACATTCAGTGTAGTGTACACTCAGGGGAGTCCTCACTCAGGCGAGTTCACACTCAGGGGAGTGCACACACAGGGGTGTCCTCACTCAGGCGAGTGCACACTCAGGGGAGCACTCACTCAGGGAAGTGCACACTCAGGGGAGCGCACACTCAGGGGAGTGGATACTCAGGCGAGCGCTCACTCAGGGGAGTTTTCAGTAAAGTGAGCACACACTCAGGGGAGTGCACACTCTGGGGATTCTTCACACAGGCGAGTGCACACTCAGGAGAGCACTCACTCATGGGAGTGCACACTCAGGATAGTGTGCACTCAGTGGAGTCCTCACTCAGGGGAGTGCACACTCAGGGGAGTGCACACTCAAGGGAGCGCACACACAGGGGAGCGCACACACAGGGCAAGGCACACTAAGGGGATTCCTCACTCAGGAGAGTGCAAACTCAGAGGAGTGCACACTCAGGGGAGCGCTCTCTCAGGGGAGTGCACACCCTGGGGAGCAAACACTCAGGGGAGTGCACACTCAGGGGTGTCTTCACCCAGGCGAGTGCACACCCAAGGGTGTGCGCACTCAGTGGAGCGCACACTCAGGGGAGTGCACATCCTGAAGAGTGAACACTCAGGGGAGTGCGCACGCAGGGGAGTGCACACTCAGGTGAGCATGCACGAAGGGGAGTGAACGCTCAGGGGAGTCCTTACTCAGACGAGTTCACACTCAGTAGTCCTCACTCAGGCGAGTGCACACTCAGGGGAGTCCACACTCAGGGGAGTGCTCACTCAGGGGAGTGCACACTCAGGGGAGTGCACACTCAGTGGTGCCTTCACCCAGGCGAGTGCACACTCAGGGGAGTGCACACTCAGGGGTATCTAAACCCAGGCGAGTGCACACTCAGGGGAGTGCGCACTCAGGGGAGCCCACACTCAGGGGAGTGCACACAGTGAATAGTGAATGCTCAGGAGAGTGCTCACTCAGGGGAGTGCACACTCAGGTGAGCATGCACTCAGTGGAGTGCACACTCAGGGGAGTCCTCACTCAGGTGAGTTCACACTCAGTAGTCCTCAGTCAGGCGAGTGTACACTCACTGGAGCGCACACTCTGGTGAGTGAACATCCTGAAGAGTGAATGCTCAGGGGAGTGCACACACAGGGGAGTGCACACTCAGGGGTGTCTACACGCAGGCGAGTGCACACCCAGGGGACTGCACACTCAGGGGAGCGCACACCCAGGGGAGTGCACACCCTGAAGAGTGAACACTCAGGGGAGTGCTCACTCAGGGGACTGCACACTCAGGGGTGTTCTCACTCAGGCGAGTGCACACTCAGGGTAGTGCACGCTCAGGGGAGCGCTAACTTATTGAAGTGAACACTCAGGGGAGCGCACACTCAGGGGAGTGCATACTCTGGGGAGCGCACATTCAGGGGAGATTTCAGTAAAGTGAGCACACACTCAGGGGAGTGTACACTCAGAGGATTCCTCACACAGGCGAGTGCACACTCAGGAGAGCGCTCACTCATGGGAGTGCACACTCAGGATAGTGTGCACTCAGTGCAGTCCTCACTCAGGGGAGTGCGGGCTCAGGGGAGTGCACACTCACGGGAGTGCACACACAGGGGAGCGCACACACAGGGCAGGGCACACTCAGGGGATTCCTCACTCAGGAGAGTGCAAACTCAGAGGAGGGCACACTCAGGGGAGCGCTCTCACAGGGGAGTGCACACCCTGGGGAGCGAACACTCAGGGGAGTGCACACTCAGGGGAGTGCACACTCAGGGGTGTCTACACACAGGCGAGTGCACACTCAGGTGTGAGTGCACTCAGGGGAGTGCTCACTCAGGGGAGAGCACACTCAGGGGAGTGTACAGTCCGGTGAGTGCACATTCATTGGAGTGCACACTCAGGGGAGTCCTCACTCAGGCGAGTTCACACTCAGGGGAGTGCACACTCAGGGGTGTCCTCACTCAGGTGAGTGCACACTCAGGGGAGCGCGCACTCAGAGGAGTGCACACTCAGGGGAGCATGCACTCAGGGGAGTGCACACTCAGGTGAGCATGCACTCAGGGTAGTGTACACTCAGGGGAGTTCTCATTCAGGCGACTTCACACTCAGTAGTCCTCACTCAGGCGAGTGCACACTCAGGGGAGTGCACACTCAGGGGAGAGCACACTCAGGGGAGTGTACACTCCCGGGAGTGCACATTCAGTGAGTTGCACACTCAGGGGAGTCCTCACTCAGGCAAGTGCACACTCATGGGTGTGCACACTCAAGGGAGTGCACACTCAGGTGAGCATGCACACAGGGGAGTGCACACTCAGGGGAGTCCTCACTCAGGCGAGTTCTCACTCAGTAGTCCTCACTCAGGCGAGTGCACACTCAGGGGAGAGCACACTCAGGGGAGTGTACACTCAGGTGAGTGCTCATTCAGTGGCGTGCCCACTCAGGGGAGTACTCACTCAGGCAAGTTCATACTCAGGGGAGTGCACACTCCGGGGTGTCCTCACTCAGGCGAGTGAACACTCAGGTGAGCGTGCACTCAGGTGAGTGCACACTTAGGGGCGTCCTCACTCAGGCGACTTCACACTCAGTAGTCCTCACTCAGGCGAGTGCACACTCAGGGGAGTGCACACTCAGGGGAGCGCACACACAGGGGAGTGCACATCCTGAAGAGTGAACACTCAGGGGAGTGCGCACTCAGGGGAGTGCTCACTCAGGTGAGCATGCACTCAGGGAAGTGCACGCTCAGGGAAGTCCTTACTCAGGCGAGTGCACACTCAAGGGAGTGCACACTCAGGGGAGTGTTCACTCAGGGAAGTGCACACTCAGGGGAGTGCACACTCAGGGGAGTGCACACTCAGTGGTGCCTTCACCCAGGCGAGTGCACACTCAGGGGAGTGCGCACTCAGGAGAGTGCACATCCTGAAGTGTGAACGCTCAGGGGAGTGCACACTCAGGGGAATTCACACTCAGTAGTCCTCACTTGGGTGAGTGCACACTCAGGGGAGTGCACACTCAGTGGTACCTTCACCCAGGCGAGTGCACACTCAGGGGAGTGCACACTCAGGGGTATCTTAACCCAGGCGAGTGCACATTCAGGGGAGTGCGCACTCAGGGGAGCTCACACTCAGGGGAGTGCACACACTGAATAGTGAATGCTCAGGGGAGTGCTCACTCAGGGGAGTGCACACTCAGGTGAGCATGCACTCAGGGGAGTGCACACTCAGGGGTGTCCTCACTCAGGTGAGTTCACACTCAGTAGTCCTCACTCAGGCGAGTGCACACTCAGTGGAGCACACACTCAGGAGAGTGCACATCCTGAAGAGTGAACGCTCAGGGGAGTGCACACTCAGGGGAGTGCACATTCAGGGAAGTCCTCACTCTGGAGAGTGCGAACTCAGAGGGGTGCACACACAAGGGAGGGCTCACCCAAAGGAGTCATCACTCAAGCGAGTGCCCCCTCAGGAGAGCGCTCACTCAGGGGAGTTCACACTCAGGGGAGCGCACACTCAGGGGAGTGCACACCCTGGGGAGGGAACAACCATGGGGGTGCACACTCAGGGGAGTGCACACTCAGGAGTGCCTTCACCCAGGCGAGTGAACACTCAGGGAAGTGAGCACTCAGGGGAGCGCACACTCAGGGGTGTGCACATCCTGAAGAGTGAACACTCAGGGGAGTGCACACTCAGGGGAGTGCACAATCAGGGGAGCGCTCATTCAGGGAAGTGCACACTCAGGGGAGCGCACACTCAATGGAGTGCACACCCTGGGGAAGGAACACCCAGGGGAGTGCACACTCAGGGGAGTGCACACTCAGGGGTGTCTTCACCCAGGGGAGTGCACACTCAGGGGAGTGCACATTCAGGGAACTCCTCACTCTTCAGAGTGCAAACTCAGAGGGGTGCACACACAGGAGAGGGCTCACCCAAAGGAGTCATCACTCAAGCGAGTGCCCCCACAGGAGAGCGCTCACTCAGGGGAGTTCACACTCAGGGGAGCGCACACTCAGGGGAGTGCACACCCTGGGGAGGGAACACTCATGGGGGTGCACACTCAGGGGAGTGCACACTCAGGGGTGCCTTCACCCAGGCGAGTGAACACTCAGGGGAGTGAGCACTCAGGGGAGCGCACACTCAGGGGTGTGCACATCCTGAAGAGTGAACACTCAGGGGAGTGCACACTCAGGGTGGTGCACAATCAGGGGTGTCTTCACCCAGGGGAGTGCATACTCAGGGGAGTGCACACTCAGGGGAGTGCACATTCAGGGAAGTCCTCACTCTTGAGAGTGCAAACTCAGAGGGGTGCACACACAGGGGAGGGCTCACCCATAGGAGTCATCACTCAAGCGAGTGCCCCCTCAGGAGAGTGCTCACTCAGGGGAGTTCACACTCAGGGGAGCGCACACTCAGGAGAGTGCACACCCTGGGGAGGGAACACACAGGGGGTGCACACTCAGGGGCGTGCACACTCAAGGGTGTCTTCACCCAGGGGAGTGCACACTCAGGGAATTGCACACTCAGGGAAGTGCTCACTCAGGGGAGTGCACACTCAGGGGAGTGCACACTCAGGGAAGTCCTCACTCTGGAGAGTGCGAACTCAGAGGGGTGCACACACAGGGGAGGTCTCACCCATAGGAGTCATCACTCAAGTGAATGCCCCCTCAGGAGAGTGCTCACTCAGGGGAGTGCACACTCAGGGGTCTCTTCACCCGGGCGAGTCCACACTCAGGGGAGTGTGCACTTTGGGGGCGCTCACTCAGCGGAGTGCACACTCAGGGGAGCGCACACTCAGGGGAGTGCACATCCTGAAGGGTGAACACTCAGGGGAGTGCACACTCAGGTGAATGCACACTCAGGGGTGTCTTCACCCAGGCGAGTGCACACTCAGGGGAGTGCGCACTCAGGGGAGCGCACACTCAGGGGAGTGCACACTCTGAAGAGTGAACACTCAGGGGAGTGTTCACTCAGGGGGAGCACACTCAATGGAGAGCACACTCAGGGGAGTGTTCACTCAAGGGAGTGCTCATTCAGTGGAGTGAAGCCTCAGGGGAGCCCTCACTCATGCAAGTTCACACTCAGGGCAGTGTACACTCAGGGGTGTCCTCACTCAGGCGAGTGCACACTCAGGGGAGTGTGCACTCACAGGAAAGCACACTCAGGGGATTGTACACTCAGGGGAGTGCTCATTCAGTGGAGTGCACACTCATGGGAGTCCTCACTCAGGCGAGTTCACACTCAGGGTAGTGCACACTCAGGGGTGTCCTCACCCAGGGGAGTGCACACGCAGGGGAGTTCGCACTCAGGGAAGTGCTCACTCAGGGGAGCGCACACTCAGGCGAGCGCAATCTCCGGGGAGAGCACACTCAGGGGAGAGCACACTCAGGGGTGTCCTCACTCAGGCAAGTGCACACTCAGCTAATAGCACACTCAGGGGAGCGCTCACTCAGGGGAGTGCACACTCAGGGGAGCACACACTCAGGGGAGCGCACACTCAAGGGAGTGCACAACAGGAGAGTCCTCACTCAGGAGAGTGTGAACTCAGAGGAGTGCACATTCAGCAGAGTGCTAACTCAGGGGAGTGCACACTCTGGTGTGTCCTCACTCAGGCGAGTGCACACTCAGGGGAGTGTGCACTCAGGGGTGTGCCCACTCAAGTGAGCATACACTCAGGGGAGTGCACACTCAAGGGCATCCTCACTCAGGCGAGTTCACACTCATGGGTGTGCACACTCAGTAGTCCTCACTCAGGCGAGTGCACACTCAGGGGAGGTCCCACTCAGGGGAGGGCTCACTCAGGGCAGTGCACACTCAGGGGAGTGCACAATCTGGGGAGCGCACACTCAGGTGAGTTCACACTTAGCCGGGTCCTCACTTAGGAGAGTGCGAACTCAGAGGAGTGCACACTCAGGGGAGTGCTCATTCAGGGGGTACACACTCAGGGGAGTCCTCACTCAGTCAACGGCACACTCAGGGGAGTGCACACTCAGGGAGCCGCTCACGAAGCGGAGTTCCCCTCAGGTGAACACTTACTCAGCGGAGTGCACACTCAGGGGATCAAACCGGACCAGACCGGCTCAAACAGGATTTGACCAGCTCAATCCAGACCAGACCGGCTCAACCGTTTTTGACCGGCTCAAACTGGGGCAGACCGGCTGAAACTGGTTAGGATCTGCTCAAACCAGACCAGACCAGCTGAATCAGATCAAACAGGACCAGACCGGCTTAAACCGATGTTGACAGGCTCAAACAGGGCCAGACCAGCTCAAACCGGATCACACCGGCTCAAACCGGTTCAAACAGGAACCAGACCGGCTTAAACTGGGTTAATCCGTAGCAGACCGGCTCAAACCGGTTTTGACCGCCTCAAATCGGACCAGACAGGCACTAACCGGTTTTTACTGGCTCAAACCGCACTCAAACCAGACCAGACTGGCTCAAACCAGTTTTGACCGGCCCAAACCAGACCAGACCAGCTGAAACTGGACCAGACCGACTCAAACCGGTTTTGAATGGCTCAAACACGACCGGATTGGCCAAAACCGCACCAGACTGGCTCAAACTGGTTTCGACCGGCTCAAACTGGACCATACCGGCTCAAACCGGTTTTCACCGGCTCAAACCAGACCAGACCGGCTCAAACCGAATCAAACTGGACCAGACCGGCTCTTAGACAATCTCAAACCGGACCAGACCGGCTCAAACCGGATTTGACTTGCTCAAATCGGACTCAAACCGGACAAGACCGGCTCAAACCGAATCAAACCATACCAGACCGGCTCTTAGACCGGCTCAAACTGGAGCAGAGCGGCTCAAATCGGACTCAATCCGGACCAGACAGGCTTTAACCGGATCTAACCGGACCAGACCGGCTCAAACCAGGGTTGACCAGCTCAAACCCAACCAGACTGGCCGAAACCGGACCAGACTGGCTCAAACAGTGTTTGACCGGCTCAAACTGGACTCAAAGGGGACCAGAACGGCTCAAACTGGGTTAGACTGGCTCAAACCGGACCAGACCGGCTCAAAACTAATCAAACCGTACCAGACCGTCTCTTAGACCGGCTAAAACCGGACCAGACCGCCTCAAATCGGACTCAAACCGGACCAGACCGGCTCAAATTGGTGTTGACCGGCTCAAACCTGACTCAAACCGGACCAGACCGGCTCAAACCGGTGTTGATTCACTCGAACCAGACTCAAACCGGACCAGAACGGCTCAAACCAGACCAGACAGGCTCAAATCGGATCAAAACGTACCAGACCGTCTCAAACCAATTTTGACCAGCTGAAACTGGACCAGACCAGCTCAAACCGGACTCAAACCGGACCATACCAGCTGAAAGCGGTTTTGACCGGCTCAAATCGAACCAGACCGGCTCATACCAGTTTTGACCAGCTCACAACAGCCCAGACCGGCTCTACCAGATCAAACAGGACCAGACCAGCTCAAACCGGCTCAAACCGCACCAGACCGGCTCAAACAGGATTTGACCAGCTCACACTGGACCAGACAGGCTCAAACCGGTTTTGACTGGCTCAAATTGGACTCAAACCGGAACAGACTGCCTCAAACTGGTTTTGACCAGCTCAAACCGGACCAGACAGACTCAAACCGGATCAAACCGGACCAGACCGGCCCTTAGACAGTCTCAAACCGGTTTTGATCGGCTCAATACGGACAAGAACGGCTCAAACCGGTTTTGAATGGCTCAAACCGGACCAGACCATCTCAAACCGGACTCAAACCGGACCAGACCATCTCAAACTGGTTTTGACAGGGTCAAACCAGAACAGACCGGCTCAACTGGATCAAACCGGACCACACCGGCTTTAACCGGATCAAACCAGACCAGACCGTATCAAACCAGGGTTGACAGGCTCAAACCCGACCAGACAGGCTTAATCTGAACCAGATTGGCTCAAACAGGGTTTGACCAGATCAAACCTGAGTCAAAGCGGACCAGAACGGGTCAAACCGGGTTAGACTGGCTCAAACCGGACCAGACCAGCTCAAACCGGACTCAAACCGGACCAGACCAGCTCAAACCAGTTTTGACTGGTTCAATCCAGACCAGAAAGGCTCAAACCGGTTTTGACCACCTCAAGTCGGACTCAAACCGGACCAGACCGGCTCAAACTGGTGTTAACCGGCTCAAACCTGATTCAAACCGCAACAGACCGGTTCACACCTGTGTTGACTGGCTCGAACCAGACTCAAACCAGAACAGAACGGCTCAAACTGGACCAGACAGGATCAAACCGGATCAAAACGGACCAGACCGGCTCAAACGGGTTTTGACCAGCTGAAACCGGACCAGACCGGCTCAAATCGGATCAAACCGAACCAGACCATCTCAACCAGATCAAACCGGACCAGACTGGCTTAAACCGTATGAAACCAGACCAGACCAGCTCTTAGACCATCTCAAACCGGTTTTGATCAGCTCAATACGGACCAGAACGGCTCAAACCGGTTTTGACCTGCTCAAACCGGACCAGACCATCTCAAACTGGACTCAAACCACAACAGATCAGCTCAAACCGGTTTTTGCCAGCTCAAATCGGACTCAAACCGGACCAGACCGGGTCAAACTGGTGTTGACAGGCTCAAAATTGATTCAAACCGGAGCAGGCCAGCTCACACCAGTGGTGACCATCTGGAACCAGACACAAACCCGACCAGAAGGGCTCAAACCGGACCAGACAGGCTCAAACCGGATCAAAACGGACCAGACCGGCTCAAACCGGTTTTGACCAGCTGAAACCGGACCAGACCGGCTCAAATAGGATCAAATCGAACCAGACCGGCTCAACCAGATCAAACCGGACCAGACCGGCTTAAACCAGATCAAACCAGACCAGACCGGCTCTTAGACCGTCTCAAACCGGTTTTGATCTGCTCAATACGGACCAGAACGGCTCAAACCGGTTTTGTCCGTCTCAAATTGGACTCAAACAGGAACAGACCGGCTCAAACCTGTTTTGACCAGCTCAAACCGGACCAGACAGAATCAAACTGGATCAAACCGGACCAGTCTGGCTTAAACCGAACCAGACTGGCTCAAACAGGGTTTGACTGGCTCAAAGTGGACTCAAACAGGAACAGAACGGCTCAAGCCGGGTTAGATTGGTTCAAACCGGAGCAGAGCGGCTCAAACTGAATCAAACCGGAACAGACTGGCTCTTAGACCGGCTCAAACCGGTCCAGACTGGCTCAAAACGGTTTTGACCGGCTCAAATCGGACTCAAACTGGACCAGACCGGCTCAAACTGGTGTTGACCAGCTCAAACCAGACTCAAACCGGACCAGACTGGCTCAAACCCGATCAAAACGGACCAGACCAGCTCAAACCGGTTTTGACCAGCTGAAACCGGACCAGACTGGCTCAAATCGGATCAAACCGGACCAGACAGACTCAAACAGGCTCAAACAGGACCAGACCAGCTCAAACCGGACTCAAACCGGACCAGACCGGCTGAAAACGGTTTTGACCGGCTCATATCGGACCAGACCACGTCAAACTGGAACAAACAGGACCAGACCTGCTCAAGCCAGTTTTGACCAGCTCTAAAAAGCCCACACCGGCTCTACTGGGTCCAACCGGACCAGACCGGCTCAAACCAGCTCAAACCGCACCAGACCGGCTCAAACAGGATTTGACCAGCTAATACTGGACCAGACTGGCTCAAACCGGATTTGACGGGCTTAAATTGGACTCAAACTGGAACAGACCGGCTCAAACCGCTTTTGACAAGCTCACACCAGATCAGACAGACACAAACCGGATCAAACCGGACCAGACCGGCCCGTAGACAGTCTCAAACCGGTTTTGATCGGCTCAATACGGACCAGAACGGCTCAAACCGGTTTTGACCGGCTCAAACCTGACCAGACCATCTCAAACCGGACACAAACCGGACCAGACCAGCTCACACCAGTTTTGACCGGGTCTAACCAGAACAGACCAGCTCAACCGGATCAAACCGGACCAGACCGGCTTTAACCGGATCAAACTGGACCACACTGGCTTTAACCGGATCAAACCGGACCAGACCGGCTCACACCAGGTTTGACCGGCTCAAACCCGACCAGACTGGCTTAAACCGAACCAGACTGGCACAAACAGGGTTTGACCGGCTCAAACCAGACTCAAACAGCACCAGACCGGCTTTAACCGGATCAAACCGCACCAGACCAGCTCAAACTGGTTTTGACTGGCTCAAATCGGACGAGAGCAGCACAAACAGAATTTGACCAGCTCAATATAGACTCAAACAGGACCACACCGGCTCAAACCGGTTTTAACCGGCTCAAACCCGAACAGACCGGCTAACACCAGACAAGACCGCCTCAAACCGGTTTTGACCGGCTTAAAGCAGTCTAGACCGGCTCTAACCGGTTATGACCGGCTCAAACCGCACTCAACCCGCACCAGACCATCTCAAACTGGTGTTGTCCGGCTCAAACCGGACTCAAACGGGACCAGACCGGCTCAAACCGGTTTTGACCGGGTCAACCCCGACCAGACCGGCTAAAAACGGACCATACTGGCTCAGACCAGTTTTGACCAGCTCAAACCGAACCAGACCGGCTCAACCGGATCAAACCAGATCAGACCGGCTTAAATCGGATCAAACCAGACCAGAACGGCTTAAACCGGATCAAACTGGACCAGACCGGCTCTTAGAGCGTCTCAAACCGGTTTTCATCCGCTCAATACGGATCAGAACGGTTCAAACCGGTTTTGACCGGCTCAAATCGGACCAGACCGGCTCAAACCAGACTCAAACCGGACCAGAACGGATTAAACCGGTGTTGACTGGCTCAAACCTGACTCAAACTGGACCAGACCAGCTCAAACCGGTGTTGACCAGCTCAAACCGGACTCATACCGTACCAGACCGGCTCAAACCGGTTTTGAACGGCTCAAACCAGACCATACCGGCTAAAAGGAATCAAACCGGACCAGACCGGCTTAAACCGGAGCAAACCGGACCAGACCGGCTCAAACCGGACCAGACCGGCTCAAGGCGGACTAGACCGGCTCTAACCGGTTATGACCGGCTCAAACCGCATTCAAACTGGACCAGACTGGCTGAAACCGGACGAGACTGGCTCAAACCGGTTTGGACTGGCTCAAACCAGACCAGACTGGCTCAACCAGATCAAAGCGGACCACACTGGCTCAAACCGAATCAAACCGGACCAGAACCGCTGAAACCGGATCAAACCGGTCCAGACCGGCTCAAACCGGTTTTAACCGGCTCAAACACGATCAGACCTCCTGAAACGGGACGAGACCGCCTCAAACCGGTTTTCACCAGCTCAAATCGGACCAGACTGGCTCAAACTGGTTTTTACCGGCTCAAACCCAACCAGACCGTCCTAAACCGGACCAACAGGCTCAAACCGGTTTTGACCGGCTCAAACCCTACCAGACCGGCTAAAACCGGACCAGTTCCGTTCAAACAGGACTCAAACCGGAATAGGAATACACCGGCTCAAACCAGTTTTGACCGGCTCAAATCGGACCAGAGAAGCACAAACTGCTTTTGCCCGGCTCAAACCACACTCAAACAGGACCAGACCGGCTCAAACTGGTTTTCACCGGCTCAAACCCGACCAGACCGGCTGAAACTGGACGAGACCGGCTGAAACTGGTTTTGACCGGGTCAACCCTGACCAGACCGGCTAAAATTGGACCAGACCAGCTCAAACCAATTTTGACCGGCTCACAGCGGACTAGACTGGCTCTAACCGGTTATGAACGGCTCAAACCGGACTCAAACCGGACCAGACCGGCTCACACCGGTGTTGACCGGCTCAAACCGGACTCAAACCGGACCAGACCGTCTCATACCCGTTTTGACTGGCTCAAACCCGACCAGACCGGCTGAAACCGGATGAGACCGGCTCAAACCGGTTTGGACCGGCTCAAACAAGACCAGACTGGCTCAACCAGATCAAAGCAGACCAGATCAGCTCAAACCAGATCAAACCGGACCAGAACCACTGAAACCAGATCAAACCGGACCAAACCGGATCAAACCGGTTTTAACTGGCTCAAACCCGACCAGACCAGCTGAAATGGGACGAGACTGCCTCAAACCGGTTTTGTCCGGGTCAAATCAGACCAGACTGGCACAAACCGGTTTTGACTGGCTCAAACCCGACCAGACCTGATGAAACTGGACGGGACCCGCCTCAAACCGCTTGTGACCAACTCAAACCCGTCCAGACCGGCTAAAACCGAACCAGACAGGCTCAAACCAGTTTTGACCAGCACAAAACGGACTAGACCGTGTCTAACCAGTTATGACCGGCTCAAACCGCACTCAAACCCGACCAGACCGTCTCAGACTGGTGTTGTCCGGCTCTAACCAGACTCAAACCGGACCAGACTGTCTCAAACCCGTTTTGACTGCCTCAAACCCAACCAGACCGGCTGAAACCGGACGAGACCGGCTCAAACCGGTTTGGACCGGCTCAAACCAGACCATACTGGCTCAATCAGATCAAAGCGAACCAGACAGGCTCAAACCGGATCAAACAGGACCAGAACCGCTCAAACCGGATCCAACCGGATCACACCGGCTCAAACCGGTTTTGACTGCCTCAAACTGGACTCAAACCAGACCCTACTGGCTCAAACCGGTTTTAACTGGATCAAACCAGACCATACCGGCTCAACCGCATGAAACCGGAGCAGTCCGGCTCAAACCGCAACAGACCGGCTCAACCCAGTTGCAAACTGCTTTTGACCAGCTAAAACCAGTCCAGACAGCCTCAAACCGGTTTTGACTGGCTCAAACCGGACTCAAACAGGACCAGACTGGGTCAAACTGGTTTTAAACGGCTCAAATCAGATTCAAACTGGACACACCGGCTCAAACCGGATTTGACCGACTCAAACCCGACCAGACCGGCTAAAACTGGACGAGACCACCTCAAACCGGTTTTGACCGACTCAAATCCATCCAGACCTGCTAAAACCGGACCAGACCGGCTCAAACTGGTTTTGACCGGCTCAAAGCAGACTAGACCGGCTCTAACCAGTTATGCCCGGCTCAAACCACACTCAAACTGGACCAGAACATCTCAAACTGGTGTTGTCCAGCTCAAACCGGACTCAAAATGGACCAGACCGGCTCAAACCGGTTTTGACCGGCTCAAACCGGACTCAAACCGGACCAGACCGTCTCATACCCATTTTGACTGGCTCAAACCCGACCAGACCGGCTGAAACCGGACGAGACCAGCTCAAACCTGTTTGGACTGGCTCAAACCAGACCAGACTGGCTCAACCAAATCAAAGCGGACCAGACCAGCTCAAACCGGACTCAAACCGGACCAGACCGGCTGAAAACGGTTTTGAGCGGCTCAAATCGGACCAGACCACATCAAACCGGATCAAACCATCCAGAACGGCTCAAACTGGTTTTGACCAGCTCACAAAAGCCCAGACCGGCTCTACCGGATCAAACCAGACGAGACCGGCTCAAACTGGCTCAAACTGCACCAGACCAGCTCAAACAGGATTTGACCAGCTCACACCGGACCAGAGCGGCTCAAACCGGTTTTGACCCGCTCAAATTGGACTCAAACCGGAACAGACCGGCTCAAACCGGTTTTGACCAGCTCAAACCGGACCAGACAGACTCAAATCGGATCAAACCGGACCAGACTGGCCCTTATAAACCAGAGCAGAATGGCCCTTAGACAGTGTCAAACCGGTTTTGATCGGCTCAATACGGACCAGAATGACTCAAACCACTTTTGACCGGCTCAAACCCGACCAGACCATCTCAAACCGGACTCAAACCGGACCAGACATGCTCAAACCGCTTTTGACCGGGTCAAACCACAACAGACCGGCTGAACCGGATCAAACCGGACCAGACCGGCTTTAACCGGATCAAACCGGACCACACCGGCTCAAACCAGGGTTGACAGGCTCAAACCCGACCAGACTGGCTTAACCGAACCAGACTGGCTCAAACAGTGTTTGACCGGCTCAAACCGGACTCAAACCGGACCAGAACGGCTCAAACCGGGTTAGACTGGCTCAAACCGGACCAGACCGGCTCAAACCGAATCAAACTGGACCAGACCAGCTCTTAGAAGACCTCAAACCAGACCAGACCGGCTCAAACCGGATTTGACCTGCTCAAATTGGACTCAAACCGCACAAGACCGGCTCAAACCAAATCAAACCGGGCCAGACTGGCTCTTAGAACGGCTCAAACCGGAGCAGACCGGCTCAAACTGGAGCAGACCGGCTCAAATTGGACTCAATCCGGACCAGAACGGCTTTAACCGGATGTAACCGGACCAGACCGGCTCAAACCAGGGTTGACCGGCTCAAACCCGACCAGACAGGAGGAAACCGGACCAGACTGGCTCAAGCAGGGTTTCACCGGCTCAAACTGGACTCAAAGGGGACCAGAACAGCTCAACCGGGTTAGACTGGCTCAAAACAGACCAGACAGGCTCAAACCTAATCAAACCGTACCAGACCGTCTCTTAGACCGGCACAAACCGGACCAGACCGGCTCAATCCAGTTTTGACCGGCTCAAATCGGACTGAAACCAGACCAGACCGGCTCAAACTGGTGTTGACCGGCTCAAACCTGACTCAAACTGGACCATACCAGCTCAAACCGGTGTTGATTCACTCGAACCAGACTCAAACCGGACCAGAACAGCTCAAACCGGACCAGACAGGCTCAAACCGGATCAAAACTGACCAGACCGGCTCAAACCGGTTTTGACCAGCTGAAACCGGACCAGACCAGCTCAAACCGGACTCAAACCGGACCAGACCGGCTGAAAACGGTTTTGACCGGCTCAAATCGGACCAGACCGGCTCATACCGGTTATGACCAGCTCACAAAAGCCCAGACCGGCTCTACCGGATCAAACAGGACCAGACCGGCTCAAACCGGCTCAAACCGCACCAGACCGGCTCAAACAGGATTTCACCAGCTCACACCGGACCAGACCGGCTCAAACCGGGTTTGACCAGCTCAAATTGGACTCCAACCGGAACAGACTGCCTCAAACCGGTTTTGACCAGCTCAAACCGGACCAGACAGACTCAAACCGGATCAAACCGGACCAGACCGGCCCTTAGACAGTCTCAAACCGGTTTTGATCGGCTCAATACGGACAAGAACGGCTCAAACCGGTTTTGACCAGCTCAAACCGGACCAGACCATCTCAAACTGGACTCAAACCGGACCAGACCAGCTCAAACTGGTTTTGACAGGGTCAAACCAGAACAGACCGGCTCAACTGGATGAAACCGGACCACACCGGCTTTAACTGGATCAAACCGGACCACACCGGCTCAAACCAGGGTTGACAGGCTCAAACCCGACCAGACTGGCTTAACCGAACCAGACTGGCTCAAACAGTGTTTGACCGGCTCAAACCGGACTCAAACCGGACCAGAACGGCTCAAACCGGGTTAGACTGGCTCAAACCGGACCAGACCGGCTCAAACCGAATCAAACTGGACCAGACCAGCTCTTAGAAGACCTCAAACCAGACCAGACCGGCTCAAACCGGATTTGACCTGCTCAAATTGGACTCAAACCGCACAAGACCGGCTCAAACCAAATCAAACCGGGCCAGACTGGCTCTTAGAACGGCTCAAACCGGAGCAGACCGGCTCAAACCGGAGCAGACCGGCTCAAATTGGACTCAATCCGGACCAGAACGGCTTTAACCGGATGTAACCGGACCAGACCGGCTCAAACCAGGGTTGACCGGCTCAAACCCGACCAGACAGGAGGAAACCGGACCAGACTGGCTCAAGCAGGGTTTCACCGGCTCAAACTGGACTCAAAGGGGACCAGAACAGCTCAACCGGGTTAGACTGGCTCAAAACAGACCAGACAGGCTCAAACCTAATCAAACCGTACCAGACCGTCTCTTAGACCGGCACAAACCGGACCAGACCGGCTCAATCCAGTTTTGACCGGCTCAAATCGGACTGAAACCAGACCAGACCGGCTCAAACTGGTGTTGACCGGCTCAAACCTGACTCAAACTGGACCATACCAGCTCAAACCGGTGTTGATTCACTCGAACCAGACTCAAACCGGACCAGAACAGCTCAAACCGGACCAGACAGGCTCAAACCGGATCAAAACTGACCAGACCGGCTCAAACCGGTTTTGACCAGCTGAAACCGGACCAGACCAGCTCAAACCGGACTCAAACCGGACCAGACCGGCTGAAAACGGTTTTGACCGGCTCAAATCGGACCAGACCGGCTCATACCGGTTATGACCAGCTCACAAAAGCCCAGACCGGCTCTACCGGATCAAACAGGACCAGACCGGCTCAAACCGGCTCAAACCGCACCAGACCGGCTCAAACAGGATTTCACCAGCTCACACCGGACCAGACCGGCTCAAACCGGGTTTGACCAGCTCAAATTGGACTCCAACCGGAACAGACTGCCTCAAACCGGTTTTGACCAGCTCAAACCGGACCAGACAGACTCAAACCGGATCAAACCGGACCAGACCGGCCCTTAGACAGTCTCAAACCGGTTTTGATCGGCTCAATACGGACAAGAACGGCTCAAACCGGTTTTGACCAGCTCAAACCGGACCAGACCATCTCAAACTGGACTCAAACCGGACCAGACCAGCTCAAACTGGTTTTGACAGGGTCAAACCAGAACAGACCGGCTCAACTGGATGAAACCGGACCACACCGGCTTTAACTGGATCAAACCAGACCAGACCGGATCAAACCAGGGTTGACAGGCTCAAACCCGACCAGACTGGCTTAATCCGAACCAGACTGGCTCAAACAGGGTTTGACCGGAACAAACCTGAGTCAAACCAGACCAGAACGGCTAAAACCGGGTTAGACTGGCTCAAACCGGACTCAAATTGGACCAGACCGGCTCAAACCGGTTTTGACCAGCTCAAGTTGGACTCAAACCGGACCAGACCGGCTCAAACTGGTGTTGAATGGCTCAAACCTGATTCAAACCGGACCAGACCAGCTCACCTCGGTGTTGAATGGCTGGAACCAGACTCAAACCCGACCAGAAGGGCTCAAACCGGACCAGACAGGCTCAAAACGGATCAAAACGGACCAGACCGGCTCAAATCAGATCAAACCGAACCAGACCGGCTCAACCAGATCAAACCGGACCAGACCAGCTTAAACCGGATCAAACCAGACCAGACCGGCTCTTAGACCGTCTCAAACCAGTTTTGATCAGCTCAATACGGTCCAGAACGGCTCAAACCGGTTTTGACCGGCTCAAACCGGACCAGACCATCTCAAACCGGACTCAAACCGGACCAGATCAGCTCAAACCGGTTTTGAGTGGGTCAAACCGGAACAGACCGGCTCAAACTGGTTTTGACCAGCACAAATCGGACTCAAACCGGACCAGACCGGCTCAAACTGGTGTTGACCGGCTCAAAACTGATTCAAACCGGACCAGGCCGGCTCACACCGGTGGTGACCGGCTGGAACCAGACTCAAACCCGACCAGAAGGGTTCAAACCGGACCAGACAGGCTCAAACCGGATCAAAACGGACCAGATCGGCCCGTAGACAGTCTCAAACCGGTTTTGATCGGCTCAATACGGACCAGAACGGCTCAAACCGGTTTTGACCGGCTCAAACCTGACCAGACCATCTCAAACCGGACTCAAACCAGACCAGACCAGCTCACACCGGTTTTGACCGGGTCTAACCAGAACAGACCGGCTCAACCAGATCAAACTGGACCAGACCGGCTTTAACCGGATCAAACTGGACCACACCGGCTTTAACCGGATCAAACCGGACCAGACCGGCTCAAGCCAGGTTTGACCGGCTCAAACCCAACCAGACTGGCTTAAACCGAACCAGACTGGCACAAACAGGGTTTGACCGGCTCAAACCGGACTCAAACAGCACCAGACCGGCTTTAACCAGATCAAACTGCACCAGACCAGCTCAAACTGGTTTTGACCGGCTCAAATCGGACGAGAGCAGTACAAACAGAATTTGACCAGCTGAAAATAGACTCAAACAGGACCACACCGGCTCAAACCAGGTTTGACCGGCTCAAACCCGACCAGACCGGCTGAACCTGGATGAGACCGCCTCAAACCGGTTTTGACCGACTCAAACCATTCCAGACCAGCTAAAACCGGACCAGACCGGCTCAAACCGGTTTTGACTGGCTCAAAGCAGACTAGACCGGCTCTAACCGGATATGAACGGCTCAAACCGCACTCAACTCGGACCAGACCATCTCAAACTGGTGTTGTCCGGCTCAAACCGGACTCAAACGGGACCAGACCGGCTCAAACTGGTTTTGACTGGCTCAAATCGGACCATAGAAGCACAAACGGATTTTGACCGGCTCAAAGCAGACTCAGACAGAACCAGACGGATTCAAACCGGTTTTCACCGGCTCAAACACGACCAGACTGACTGAAACCGGACGAGACCGGCTGAAAACAGTTTTGACCGGGTCAACCCCGACCAGACCGGCTAAAAACGGACCATACTGGCTCAGACCAGTTTTGACCGGCTCAAACCGAACCAGACCGGCTCAACCGGATCAAACCAGATCAAACCGGCTTAAATCGGATCAAACCGGACCAGAACGGCTTAAACTGGATCAAACTGGACCAGACTGGCTCTTAGAGCGTCTCAAACCGGTTTTCATCTGCTCAATACGGATCAGAATGGCTCAAACCGGTTTTGACCGGCTCAAATCGGACCAGACCGGCTCAAACCAGACTCAAACCGGACCAGAATGTATTAAACCGGTGTTGACTAGCTCAAACCTGACTCACACTGGACCAGACCAGCTCAAACCGGTGTTGACCAGCTCAAACCGGACTCATACCGTACCAGACCGGCTCAAACCGGTTTTGAACGGCTCAAAGCAGACCATACCGGCTCAAAGGAATCAAACCGGACCAGACCGGCTTAAACCAGAGCAAACCGGACCAGACCGGCTCAAACCGGACCAGACCGGCTCAAGGCGGACTAGACGGGCTCTAACCGGTTATGACCGGCTCAAACCGCATTCAAACTGGACCAGACCGTCTCAAACTGGTGTTGTCGGGCTCAAACCACACTCAAAGCAGACCAGAACGGCTCAGACCGGTTTTGACCGGCTCAAATCGGACCAGAGCAGCACAAACCGATTTTGACCAGCTCAAACCACACTCAAACCGGACCAAACCGGCTCAAACCGGTTTTCACCGGCACAAACCCGACCAGACCGTCTGAAACTGGACCAGACAGGCTCAAACCGGTTTTGACCGGCTCAAACCCTACAAGTCCGGCTAAAACCAGACCAGATCCATTCAAACCGGACTCAAACTGGAATAGACAGGCTCAAACCGGTTTTCACCGGCTCAAACCCGACCAGACCGGCTGAAACTGGATGAGACCGCCTCAAACTGCTTTGGACCGGCTCAAACCAGACCAGACTGGCTCAACCAGATCAAAGCGGACCAGACTGGCTCATACCGGATCAAACCGGACCAGAACTGCTGAAACCGGATCAATCCGGATCAGACTGGCTCCAACCGGTTTTAACTGGCTCAAACCCGACCAGACCAGCTGATACGGGACGAGACCGCCTCAAACCGCTTTTGACCGAATCAAACCCGTCCAGACTGGCTAAAACCGGACCAGTCCGACTCGAACCGGTGTTGACCAGCTCCAACCGGACGCAAACCAGACCAGAATGGCTCAAACCGGTTTTGAATGGCTCAAACCAGATCATACCAGCTCAAACGAATCAAACCGGACCAGACCGTCTTACACCGGATCAAACCGGACCAGACCGGCTCAAACCGGACCAGACCGGCTCAAATCGGAGGAGAGCAGCACAAACCGAATTTGACCAGCTCAAACCAGACTCAAACAGGACCACACTGGCTCAAACCGGTTTTGACCAACTCAAACAAGACCAGACCGGTTAAAACTGGACGAGACCACCTCAAACCGATTTTGACCGACTCAAACCCGTCCAGACCAGCTAAAACCAGACCAGACCGGCTCAAACCGGTTTTCACCAGCTCAAAGCGGACTACACCGGCTCTAACCGGTTATGACCAGCTCAAACCCCACTCAAACCGGACCAGACCGGCTCAAACCGGTTTTCACCGGCTCAAACCCGACCAGACCGGCTGAAACTGGATGAGACCGCCTCAAAATGCTTTGGACCGGCTCAAACCAGACCAGACTGGCTCAACCAGATCAAAGCGGACCAGACTGGCTCAAACCGTATCAAACCGGACCAGAACTGCTGAAACCGGATCAATCCGGATCAGACTGGCTCCAACCGGTTTTAACCGGCTCAAACCCGACCAGACCAGCTGAAACAGGACGAGACCGCCTCAACCCGGTTTTGACCGAATCAAACCCGTCCAGAATGGCTAAAACCGGACCAGACCGACTCTAACCGGTGTTGACCAGCTCAAACCGGACGCAAACCGGACCAGAAAGGCTCAAACTTGTTTTGAATGGCTCAAACCAGACCATACCAGCTCAAACGAATCAAACCGGACCAGACCGGCTTACACCGGATCAAACCAGACCAGACCGGCTCAAACCGGACCAGATCGGCTCAAACCGGTCGCAAACCGCTTTTGAGCAGCTCATACTGTCCAGACAGCCTCAAACCGGTTTTGACTGGCCCAAAACGGACTCAAACAGGACCAGACCGGCTCAACGCGGTGTTGACCGGCTCAAACTGGACTCAAACTGGACCAGACCGCCTCAAACCAGAGCAGATCGGCTCAACCGGATGAAACCGGACCCGACCAGCTTAAATCGGATCAAACCGGACCAGAGTGGCTCAAACCAGTTTCGACCGGCTGAAACCAGACCACACCGGCGCAAACCGGTTTTGGCTGGCTCAAATCGGACTAGAACAGCACAAACAGGTTTTGACCAGATTAAACAGAACTCAAACCAGACCAGACCAACTCAAACCGGTTTTGACCGGCTGAAATCTGAACAGACTGGCTGAAACTGGACCAGAACAACTCAAACCGGTTTCGACCGGCTGAAACTGGACCCAAACTGGACAAAACCGGCTCAAACCTGTGTTGAGCGGCTCAAACCAGACTCAAACCGGACCAGACCGGCTCAAACCGGTTTTTAACTGATATCTTGGATCCCTTTGAAGACTATAGGGCCAAAGGAAATATCCTCCGATCAAAATGAGAAAGAAGCTTCTTGAGAAACTTCTTTGTGATCTG
This sequence comes from Chlorocebus sabaeus, assembly GCF_047675955.1. NCBI lineage: Eukaryota > Metazoa > Chordata > Mammalia > Primates > Cercopithecidae > Chlorocebus > Chlorocebus sabaeus. Next base: position 22,307 of record NW_027327902.1, on the reverse strand, counting down.
TGAATTCATCTCAGAGAGTTACAGCTTTCCCCTCAAGAAGCCTTTCACTAAGACTGTTCTTGTGGAATTTGCAAAGTGATATTTGGAAGCCCATGGAGGGCTATGGTGAAAAGGGAAATATCTTCAGATAAAAACTGGAAAGAAGCTTTCTGAGAAACTGCTTTGTGTTCCGGGAATTCATCTCAGAGAGTTACAGCTTTCCCCTCCAGAAGCCGTTCACTAAGACTGTTCTTGTGGAATTTGCAAAGAGATATTTGGAAGCCCATAGAGGCCTATGGTGAAAAAGAAAATATCCTCAGATGAAAACTGGAAAGAACCTTTCTGAGAAACTGCTTTGTGAAGAATGACTTCCACTCACTGAGTTACAGCTGTATTTTGTGGAGCTGTTTGCTAGCCTTATTTCTGTGGAATCTGAGAACTGATATTTCGGATCCCTTTGAAGACTATAAGGCCAAGAAAATATCCTCTGATCAAAATGAGCAAGAATCTATCTGAGAAACTTCGTGGTGATCTGTGAATTCATCTCACAGACTTACAGCTTTTCCCGCCAGAAGCCTTTCGCTAAGACTGTTCTTGAGGAATTTGCAAAGTGATATTTAGAAGCCCATGGAGGGCTACGGTGATAAGGGAAATATCCTCAGATAAAAACTGGGAAGAAGCCTTCTGAGAAACGGCTTTGTGATGTGTGACTTCCACTCACTTAGTTACAGCTGTATGTCGTAGAGCTGTTTGCTAACCTTATTTCTGTGGAATCTGAGAACTGATATTTCGGATCCCTTTGAAGACTATAATGCTAAATGAAATATCCTCCAATCAAAATGAGAAAGAAGCTTTCTGAGAAACTTCTTTGTGACCTGTGAATTCATCTCACAGAGTTACAGCTTTCCGCTCAAGAAGATTTTCTCTGTGACTGTTCTTGTGAAATTTGCAAAGTGATATTCGGAAGCCCATGGAGGGCTATGGTGAAAAGGGAACTATCCTCTGATAAAAACTGGAAAGAAGCTTTCTGAGAAACTGCTTTGTGTTCTCTGAATATATCTCCCAGAGTTACAGCTTTCCCCTTCAGAAGCCGTTCGCTAAGACTGTTTTTGTGGAATTTGCAAAGGGATATTTGGAAGCGCATAGAGACCTATGGTGAAAAAGAAAATATCCTCAGATGAAAACTGGAAAGAAGCTTTCTGAGAAACTGCTTTGTGATGTGTGACTTCCCCTCACTGAGTTACAGCAGTATTTCGTGGAGCTGTGTGCTAGCCTTATTTCTGTGGAATCTGAGAACTGATATTTCGGATCCCTTTGAAGACTATAGGGCCAAAGGAAATACCCTCTGATAAAAAGGAGAAAGAAGCTTTCTGAGAAACTTCTCTGTGATCTGTGAACTCATCTCACAGAGTTACAGCTTTCCCCTCAAGAAACCATTCGCTAAGACTGTTTTTGTGGTATATGCAAAGTGATATTTGGAAGCCCATGGAGGGCTATTGTGAAAAGGAAAATATCCACAGATAAAAACTGGAAAGGAGCTTTCTGAGAACCTGTTTGTGTTCTGTGAAATCATGTCACCGAATTACAGCTTTCCCCTCCAGAGGCCGTTCGCTAAGACCGTTCTTGTGGAATTTGCAAAGGGATATTTGGAAGCCAATAGAGGCCTCTTGTGAAAACGAAAATATCCTCAGATGAAAATTGGAAAGAAGCTTTCTGAAATACTGCTTTGTGATGTGAGACTTCCACTCACTGAGTTACATCTGTGTATCATGGAGCTGTTTTCTACCCTTATTTCTGTGGAATATGAGAACTGATATTTCGGATCCCTTTGAAGACTATAGGGCTAAAGGAAATATCCTCCGATCAAAATGAGAAAGAAGCTTTCTGAGAAACTTCTTTGTGATCTGTGAATTCATCTCACAGAGTTACAGCTTTCCCCTCAAGAAGCCTTTCACTAAGACTGTTCTTGTGGAATTTGCAAAGTGATATTTGGAAGCCCATGAAGGGCTATTGTGAAAAGGGAAACATCCTCAGATAAAAACAGGAAAGAAGCTTTCTGAGAAACTGCTTTGGGTTCTGTGAATTCACCTCCCAGAGTTAGAGCTTTCCCCTCCAGAAGCCGCTCGCTAAGACTGTTCTTGTGGAATTTGCAAAGGGATATTTGGAAGCCCATAGAGGCCTATGGTGAAAAAGAAAATATCCTCCAATAAAAACTGGAAAGAAGCTTTCTGAGACAGTGCTTTGTTTTCTGTGAATTCATCTCACAGAGTTACAGCTTTCCCCTCAAGAAGCCTTTCACTAAGACTGTTCTTGTGGAATTTGCAAAGTGATATTTGGAAGCCCATGGAGAGCTATGGTTAAAATGGAAATATCCTCAGATAAACCAGGAAAGAAGCTTTCTGAAAAACTGCTTCATGTTCTGTGAATTCATCTCAGAGAGTTACAGCTTTCCCCTCCAGAATCGATCCGCTCACACTGTTCTTGTGGAATTTGCAAGGGGATATTCGGAAGGCCATAGAGGCCTAAAGTGAAAAAAAAAAAATCCTCAGATGAAAACTGGAAAAAAGCTTTCTGAAATACTGCTTTGTGATGTGTGACTTCCACTCACTTTGTTACAGCTGTATTTCGTGGAGCTGTTTGCTAACCTTATTTCTGTGGCATCTGAGAACTGATATTTTGGATCCCTTGGAAGACTACAGGGCCAAAGGAAATATCCTCCGATCAAAATGAGAAAGAAGCTTTCTGAGAAATTTCTTTGTGATCTGTGAATTCATCTCACAGAGTTACAGATTTCCCCTCAAGAAGCTTTTCGCTAAGACTGTTCTTGTGGAATTTGCAAAGTAATATTTGGAAGCCCATGGAGGGCTATGGTGAAAATGAAAATATCCTGAGATGAAAACTGGAAAGAAGCTTTCTGAGAAACTGCTTTGTGATGTGTGACTTCCACTCACTGAGTTACAGCTGTGTTTCATGGAGCTGTTTGCTAGACTTATTTCTGTGGAATCTGAGAACTGATATTTCGGATCCCTTGGAGGACAATAGGGCGAAAGGAAATATCCTCCGATCAAAATGAGAAATAAGATTTCCGAGAAACTTCTTTGTGATCTGTGAATTCATCTCACAGAGTTACAGATTTCCCCCCAAGAAGCTTTTCGCTAAGACTGTTCTTGTGGAATTTAAAAGTGATATTTGGAAGCCCATGGAGGGCTATGGTGAAAAGGGAAATATCCTCCCATAAAAACTGGAAAGAAGCTTTCTGAGAAATTGCTTTGTGTTCTGTGATTTCATCTCACAGAGTTACAGCTTTCCCCTCAAGAAGACTTTGGCTAAGACAGTTCTTGTGGAATTTGCAAAGTGATATTTCGAAGCCCACGGATGGCTATGGTTAAAAGGGAAATATCCTCAGATAAAAACTGGAAAGAAGCTTTCTGAGAAACTGTTTTGTGTTCTGTGAATACATCTCCCAGAGTTACAACTTTCCCCTGCAGAAGCCGTTCGCTATGACTCTTCTTATGGAATTTGCAACGGGATATTTGGAATCCCATAGAGGCCTATGGTGAAAAAGAAAATATCCTGAGATGAAAACTGGAAAGAAACTTTCTGAGAAACTGCTTTGTGATGTGTGACTTCCACTTCTAGCATTATTTCTGTGGAATCTGAAAACTGATATTTCGGAACCCTTTGAAGACTATATTGCCAAAGAAATATCCTCCGATCAAAATGAGAATGAAACTCTCTGAGAAACTTCTGTGTTATCTGTGAATTCATCTCACAGAGTTACAGATTTCCCCTCAACAAGCCTTTCGCTGTGAGTGCTCTTGTGGAATTTGCAAAGTGATATTTGGAAGCCCATGGAGTGCTATGGTGAAAAGGGAAATATCCTCAGATAAAAACAGGAAAGAAGCTTTCTGAGAAACTACTTTGTGTTCTGTGAATTCATCTCACAGATTTACAGCATTCCCCTCCAGAAGCCGTTCGCTAAGACTGTTGTTGTGGAATTTGCATAGCTATATTTGGAAGCCCATAGATTTCTATGGTGAAAACGAAAATATCCTCAGATGAAAACTGGAAAGAAGCTTTCTGAGAAACTGCTTTGTGATGTGTGACTTCCACTCACTGAGTTACAGCGGTATTTCGTGGAGCTGTTTGCTAGCCTTATTTCTCTCGAATCTGAGAACTGATATTTCTGGTCCCTTGGAAGACTATAGGGCCAAAGGAAATATCCTCCGATCAAAATGAGAAAGAAGCTTTCTGAGAAACTTCTTTGTGATCTCTGAATTCATCTCACAGAGTTACAACTTACCCTGAAGAAGCCTTTCGTTAAGACTGTTCTTGTGGAATTTGCAAAGTGATATTTGGGAGCCCATGGAGGGCTATGGTGAAAAGGGAAATATCGTCAGATAAAAACTGGAAAGAAGCTTTCTGAGAAATTGCTTTGTGTTCTGTGATTTCATCTCACAGAGTTACAGCTTTCCCCTCGAGAAGCCGTTCGCTAAGACTTTTCTTGTGGAATTTGCAAAGGGATATTTGGAAGCCCATAAAGGCCTACGGTGAAAAAGAAAATATCCTCAGATGAAAACTGGAAAGAAGCTTTCTGAGAAACTGCTATGTGATATGTGACTTCCACACACTCAGTATAGCTATGTTTTGTGGAGTTGTTTGCTAGCCTTATTTCTGTGGAATCTGAGAACTGATATTTCAGATCCCCTTTAAGATTATAGGGCCAAAGGAAACATCCTCCGGTCAAAATGAGAAAGAAGCTTTCTGAGAAACTTCTTTGTGATCTGCGAATTCATCTCACAGTGTTACAGCTTTCCCCTGAAGAAGCCGTTCACTAAGACTGTTCTTGTGGAATTTGAAAGTGATATTTGGAAGCACATGGAGGGCTATAGTGAAATGGGAAATATCCTCAGATAAAAACTGGAAAGAAGCTTTCTGAGAAACTGCTTTGAGTTCTGTGAATTCATTGCCGAGAGTTACAGCTTTCCCCTCCAGAAGCCGTTCGCTAAGACTGTTCTTGTGAAAATTACAAAGGGATATTTCGAAGCCCATAGAGGCCTATGGTGAAAAAGAAAATGTCCTCAGATGAAAACTGGAAAGAAGCTTTCTCAGAAACTGCTTTGTGATATGAGAATTTCACTCACTGAGTTACAGCTTTATTTCGTGGAGCCGTTGGACAGCCTTATTTCTGTGGAATCTGAGAACTGATATTTCGGATCCCTTTGAAGACTATAGGGCTAAAGGAAATATCCTCCGATCAAAATGAGAAAGAAGCTTTCTGAGAAACTTCTCTGTGATAAGTGAATTCATCTCACAGAATTACAGCTTTCCCCTCAAGTAGCCTTTGCTAAGACTGCTCTTCTGGAATTTGCAAAGCGATATTTGGAAGCCCATTGAGGGCTATGGTGAAAAGGGAAATTTCCTCAGATAGAAACTGGAAAGAAGCTTTCTGAGAAACCGCTTTGTGTACTGTGAATTCATCTCACAGAATTACAGATTTCCCCTGCAGAAGCCGTTCGCTAAGACGGTTCTTGTGGAATTTGCGAAGGGATATTTGGAAGTCCTAGAGCCCTATGGTGAAAAAGAAAATATCCTCACATGAAAACTGGAAAGAAGCTTTCTGAGAAACTGCTTTGTGATGTGTGACTTCCACTCACTGAGTTACAGCTGTATTTCATGGATCTGTGTGCTAGCCTTATTTCTGAGGAATCTGAGAACTGATATTTCAGATCCCTTTGAAAACTACAGGCCAAAGGAAATATTCTCCGATGAAAATGAGAAAGAATCTTTCTGACAAACTTCTTTGTGATCTGTGAATTCACCTCATAGAGTTACAGCTTTCTTCTCAAGAAGCCTTTCGTGAAGACTGTTCTTGTGGAATTACAAAGTGATATTTGGAAGCCCATGGAGAGGTATGCTGAAAAGGGAAATTTCCTCAGATAAAAACTGGAAAGAAGCTTTCTGAGAAGCTGCTTTGTGTTCTGTGAATTCATATCCCAGAGTTAGAGTATTCCCCTCCAGAAGCCGTTCACTAAGGCTGTTCCTGTGGAATTTGCAAAGGGATATTTGGAAGCCCATATAGGTTAATGATGAAAAGAAAATATCCTCAGATAAAATCTGGAAAGAAACTTTCTGAGAAACTGCTTTGTGATGTGTGACTTCCACTGACTGAGTTACAGCTGTATTTCGTGTAGCTGTTTACTAGCCTTATTTCTGTGGAATCTGAGAACTGATATTTCGGATCCCTTTAAAGACTCTTGGGCCAAAAGAAATATCCTCTGATCAAAATGAGAAAGAAGCTTTCTGAGAAACTACTTTGTGATCTATGAATTCACATCACAGAGTTACAGCTTTCCCCTCAAGAAGCCTTTCGCTAAGACTGTTCTTGTGGAATTTGCAAAGTGATATTTGAAAGCCATGGAGGGCTATGGTGAAAAGGGAAATATCCTCAGATAAAAACTGGAAAGAAATTTTATGAAAAACGGCTTTGTGTTCTGTGAATTCATCTCCCAGTGTTACAGCATTTCCCTCCAGAAGCCATTTGCTAAGACTGTTTTTGTGGAGTTTGCAAAGGGATATTTGGAAGCCCATAGTGGCCTATGGTGAAAAAGAAAATATCCTCACATGAAAACTGGAAAATAGTTTTTGAGAAACTGCTTTGTGATGTGTGACTTCCACTCACTGACTTACAGCTGTATTTTGTGGAGCTGTGTGCTAGCCTTATTTCTGTGGAATCTGAGAACTGATATTTCGGATCCCTTTGAAGACTATAGGCCAAAGGAAATATCTTCCGATGAAAATGAGAAGGAAGCTTTCTGAGAAACTTCTTTGTGATATGTGAATTCATCTCACAGAGTTACAGCTTTCCTCTCAAGAAGCCTTTCACGAAGACTGTTCTTGTGGAATTTGCAAAGTGATATTTGGAAGCCCATGGAGGTCAATGGTGAAAAGGGAAATATCCTCAGATAAAAACTGTAAAGAAGCTTTCTGAGAAACTTCTTTGTGTTCTGTGAATTCATCTCCCAGAGTTACACCTTTCACCTCCAGAAACCGTTCTCTAAGACTGTTTTTGTGGAATTTGCAAAAGATATTTGGAAGCCCTTAGAGGCCTATGATGATAAAGAAAATATCCTCAGATAAAAACTAGAAAGAAGCTTTCTGAGAAAAAGCTTTGTGATGTGTGACTTCCACTCACTTAGTTACAGCTGTATTTCGTGGAGATGTTTGCTAGCCTTATTTCTGTGGAATCTGAAAACTGATATTTCAGATCCCTTTGAAGACTAACCCTAACCCTAACCGTAACACTAACCCTAACCCTAACCCCGGCTCAAACTGGACCAGTACTAAACCGTCTCAAACAGGACTCAAACCGGACCAGACCGGCTCAAACCGGTTTGGACCGGCTCATACCAGACCAGACTGGCTCAACCAGATCAAAGTGGACCAGACCGGCTCAAACCAGATGAAACTGGACCAGAATCGCTCAAACCGGATCAAACCGGACCAGACCGGCTCGAGCTGGTTTTGACCCGCTCAAACCAGACCAGAAGGAGACCGTCTCATTCTGGACTCAAACCGGACCAGACCGGATCAAACCGATATTGACCAGCTCAAACCGGACTCAAACTGGCCCAGACCATCTGAAACCGGTTTTGACCAGCTGAAAACGGACCAGAACGGCTCAACCGGATGAAACCAGACCTGACTGGCTCATGCTGGATCGAACCGGACCAGACCAGCTCATCCGGATGAAATCTGAGCAGACCGGCTCAAACCGCTCAAACCGGACCAGATCAGCTAAAACCGGACTCAAACCGGTTTTGACCGGCTCAAACCAGACCAGACCACCTCAAACCGGTTTTGACCTTCTACAACCGGAACCAAACTGGACAAGACTGTCTCAAACCTCTTTTCACCGGCTCAAACCACCAGGATCAGGCCCGCTCAAACCGTACTCAAACCGGAACAGACCAGCTCTTAGACCGGCTCTAACCAGACTCAAACCAGATCACACAGGCTCAAACCGGTTTTGAGCGGCTCAAACCAGACCAGACCGGCTCAAGCGGAACAAACTGGACCAGACCGGCTCAAAACTGTTTTGACCGGCTCAAACCAGACTCAAACCAGACCAGAATGGGTCAAACCGCACCAGAGAGGCTCAAACCTCATCAAACCGGACCAGACCGGCTCAATCCGGTTTTGACCAGCTCAAACCGGAGCAGACCTGCTCAAAGCGGGACAGAACGGCTCAAATCGGATCAAACCGGACCAGACAGGATCAAACAGGCTCAAACCAGACCAGACCGGCTCAAACCGGACTCAAACCGGACCAGACCGGCTGAAAACGGTTTTCACTGGCTCAAATCTGACCCGTCTGTATCAAACTGGATCAAACCGGACCAGACTGGCTCAAACCAGTTTTGACCAGCTCAAAAAAGACCAGACCAGCTCAACCGGATCAAACCGGAACAGACCAGCTCAAATTGCCTCAAACCAGACCAGAACGGCTCAAATAGGTTTTGACCAGCTCACACTGGACTAGTCCGGCTGAGACCGATTTCGACCAGCTCAAATTGGACTGAAACCTGAACAGACTGGCTCAAACCGGATTTGACCGGCTCATACCAGACCAGACAGACACAAATCGGATCAAACCAGACCAGACCGGCTCTTAGACCGGCTCTAACCGGTTTTGATCGGCTCAAATCGGAGCAGACAGGCACAACCCGTTTTTGACCGGGTCAAACCGGCCTCAAATCGGAGCAGACCGGCTCAAACCGGTTTTGACGGGCTCATACGAAACTGAAACCGGACCAGACCGGCTCAAACCGGCGTTAACCGGCTCAAACTGGACTCAAACCGGACCACACCAGCTCACACCAGTTTTGACCAGCTCAAACCGAACCAGACCAGCTCAACCGGATCAAACCGGACCAGACCCGCTTAAACCAGATCAAACTAGACCAGACCGGCTCTTAGACCATCTCAAACAGGTTTTCATCGTCTCAATACAGACCAGAGAGGCTCAAACCGGTTTTGACGGGCTCATACCAGACCAGACCGTCTCAAACGAGACTCAAACCGGACCATACCGGCTCAAACCGGTTTTGACCAGGTCAAACCAGACAAGTCCGGCTAAACCAAATCAAACCGGACCAGACCGGCTTTAACCGGATCAAACCGGACTCAAACCAGACAAGACCGGCTCAACCCAGTTTGGACCGTCTCATACCAGACCATACAGGCTCAACCAGATGAAAGTGGACTAGACCGGATCAAACCGGATCAAACCAGACCAGAACGGCTCAAACCGGACCAGGACCAGACCGTCTCAATCCGGACTCAAACCGGTCCAGACCGGATCAAACCGATGTTGACTGGCTCAAACCGGACTCAAACCAGAGCACACAGGCTGAAACCAGTTTTGACCTTCTCAAACGTGACCAGAACGGCTCAAACCGGATTTGACCAGCTAAAGTCGTACCAGACCGGCACAAACCAGTTTTGACCGTATCAAACCAGACTCAAACCGGACAAGACCGGCTCATACCAGTTTTGAGCGGCTGAAAACCCACCAGATTGGCTAAAACCGGACCAGACCGGCTCAAACCGGGTTTGATTGGCTCAAACCGGACACAATCCGGAACAGACCGGCTCAAACCGGTGTTGACCAGCTCAAAACGGACTGACCGGACCAGACCGGCTCAAACCGTTTTCGAACGGCTCAAACCGGACCAGGATCAGACCGGCTCAAACCGGACTCAAACCGTACCAGACCGGCTCAAACGTGTGTAGACCGGCTCAAACCGGACCCAAACCGGACCAGACCAGCTCCAACCTGTTTTGACCAGCTCAAACCGGATCAGACCGGCTCAACCGGATCAAACCGGACCAGACCGGCTTAAACCAGATCAAACCGGACCAGACCGGCTCCAACCAGTTTTGACTGGCTCAAACCCGGCCAGACGGCTCAAATCGGTTTTCACCGGCTCAAACCCTGCCAGACCGGCTCAAACCAGTTTTGACCGGCTCAAACTGGTCCAGACAGGCTCAAACCGGGCCATACCGGCTCAAATCGGATCTAACTGGACTCAAACCGGTTTTCATCGACTCAATCCGGACCAGACTGCATCACGCCGGTTTTGACCAGCTCAAACTGGACTCAAACCGGACCAGACTGGCTCAAACCAGACTCAAACCAGACACGACCGGCTCAAATCGGTTTTGACCGGCTCAAACTCGACCAGACCGGCACAAACCGGATCAAACCCGACAAGACCGGCTCTTACACCGGCTCAAACCGGTTTTGACTGTCTCAATACGGACCAGACTGACTGAAACCGGTTATGACCAGCTCAAATCGGACTCACACTGGACCAGAACGGCTCAAACCAATTTTGATCGGCTCAAACTACACCAGACCGGTTCAACCGGATCACACCAGACCAGACCGGCTCAAACCGGATCAAACCGGAGCAGTCCAGCTCCAACCTGTTTTGAACATATTACACCGGCTCAAACCGGTTTTAACTGGCTCAAATCGAACTAGACCAGCTCAAACCGCTTTGGAATGGCCCAAACCGTTCTCAAACTGGTTTTCACCAGCTCAAACTGGACCATACCGGCTCAAACCAGTTTTCACAGTCTCAAATCTCACCAGACCGGCACAAACCGGTTTTGACCGACCACTACCCGATCAGACCGTCTCAAAGCGGTTTGGACCGGCTCAAACCAGACCAGACCGGCTCAACCGGATCAAACCGGACCAGACCGGCTCTTAGACCAGTTGAAACCCGACCAGATGGGCTCAAAGCAGACCAGACCGTCTCACACAGGTTTTGACCGGCTCAAACCAGACCAGACAGGCTTGACCAGATCAAACCGGAGCAGATCGGATCTTAGACCGGCTCAAAACCGTTTTGATTGGCTAAATACGGAGCAGACCGGCTCAAACGGGTTTGACTGGCTCAAACCGGACTCAAACCGGTCAAGACCGGCTCAAACCATTGTTGACGAGCTCAAACAGGACTCAAACCGGACCAGACCGGCTAAAAGCGTTGTTGACCGGCTCAAACCGAAATCAGACTGGACCAGAACGGCTCAAACCAGTTTAGACCGGCTCAAACCAGACCAGAATGGCTCAACCGGATCAAACCAGACCAGACCGGCTCAAACCGGATCAAACCGGACCAGACCGGATCAAACCAGTTTTGAGTGGCTAAAACCGGATTCAAACCGGACCACACTGTCTGAAAAGTGTTGGGACCAGCTCAAACCGGCTTAAATCGGACCAGACCGGCTCAAACCGGTTTTGACCAGCTCAAACTCGACCAAACAGGCTAAAACCAAACCAGACCGGCTAAAACCAAACCAGACCAGCTCAAACCCGTTTTGACCAGCTGAAACCAGACCAGACCGGATCAAACCTGGCCAGACCGGCTCTAATCGGATCAAACCAGACGCGACCGGCTCATACAATCTCTAACAGGACCAGACCGGCTCAGACCGGACTCAAACCGGACCAGACCGGCTGAAAACGGGCTTGACCGGTGCAAACCGGACCAGACCGTCTTAACGGGATCAAACCGGTCCAACCAGCTCAAACCAGTTTTGATCGGCTCAAACCAGACCACACAGGCTCACCCAGATCAAACCAAACCACACCGGCTCAAACCGGTTTTGACCGGCTCAAACCAGACAGGACAGGCTCAAACCGGATCAAACCGGACCAGACCAGCTGAAACTGGTTTTGAGCAGTTCAAACCGGACTCAAACCGGAACAGACCGGCTCAAACCAGTTTTGACCGGCTCAAACTCAGAGGAGTGCACACTCAGGGGAGTGCTCACTCAGGGGAGTGCACACTCAGGGGTGTCCTCTCCCCGGAGAGTGCACACTCAGGGGAGTGCGCACTCAGTGTTGTGCTCACACATTGGAGCGCACATTCTGGTGAGCACGCACTCAGGGGAGGGCACGCTCAGGGGAGTCCTCACTCAGGAGAGTGTGAACTCAGGGGAGCGCACACTCAGGGGAGTCCTCACTCAGGCGAGTGCACACTCAGGGAGTGCACACTCAGGGGTGTGCACACTCAGGGGAGAGCACACTCAGGGTAGTGAACACTCAGGGGTGTGCACACTCAGGGGAGTGCACACTCAGGGTAGTGAACACTCAGGGGTGTGCACACTCAGGGGAGTGCGCACTCAGTGTTGTGCTCACACATTGGAGCGCACATTCTGGTGAGCACGCACTCAGGGGAGGGCACGCTCAGGGGAGTCCTCACTCAGGAGAGTGTGAACTCAGGGGAGCGCACACTCAGGGGAGTCCTCACTCAGGCGAGTGCACACTCAGGGAGTGCACACTCAGGGGTGTGCACACTCAGGGGAGAGCACACTCAGGGTAGTGAACACTCAGGGGTGTGCACACTCAGGGGAGTGCACACTCAGTGGAGAGCACACTTAGGGGAGCGAACACTCAGGGGAGTGCTCACTCAGCCGAGTCTTCACTCACGAGAGTGCGAACTCAGAGGAGTGCACACTCAGGGGAGTGGTCATTCAGGGGAGTGCACACCCAGGGGAGTCCTCACTCAGGCGAGTCCACAATGGTGGGATTGACCACTCAGGGAAGCGCTCACAAAGGGGAGTGCCCACTGAGGTGAGCACTCACTCAGGGGAGTGCACACTCAGTAGTGTCCTCACTCAAGCGAGTGCACCCTCAGGGGAGTGCACAAACAGGGGAGAGCTCGCACACGGGAGTGCACACTCAGGGGAGCGCACATTCAGCGGAGTGCACACTCAGGAGAGTGCACACCCAGGGGTGTTCTCACTCAGGAGAGTGCGAACTCAGAGGAGTGCATGCTCAGGGAAGAGCTCACACAGGAGAGTGCACACTCAGGGGTGTCCTCACCCAAGCGAGTGCACACTCAGGAGAGTGCGCACTCAGGGGCGTGCACACTCAGGTGAACATACACTCAGGGGAGTGCACACTCAAGAGAGTGCAATCTGAGGGGAGTGCACACTCAGGGGAGTGCACACTCAGGGGAGTGCTCATTCACGGGAGTGCACACTCAGGGGAGTCCTCACGCAGGGGAGTGCACACACAGGGGAGTGCACACTCAGGGGAACGCTCACGCAGGAGAGTGCCCACCCATGTGAGCACTCACACATGGGAGTGCACACTAAGGGGGTACTCATTCAGGCGAGTGCACAGTCAGGGGTGTGCATACTCAGAGTAGTCCTCACTCAGGTGTGTGCACACTCAGGGGAGTGCACACTCAGGGAGCCCTCAGTCAGGGGAGTGCACACTCAGGGGAGTCCTCACTCAGGATAGTGTGAACTCAGGGGAGTGCACACTCAGGGGAGTGCACATTCAGGGGAGTGCAGACACAGGAGTGTCCTCACTCAGGCGAGTGCACACACAGAGGAGTGCACTCTTAGGGGAGCATTCACACATGGGAGTGCACACTCAGGTGAGCACACATCCAGGGGAATCCACACTCAGGGGAGTCCTCACTCAGGAGAGTGTGCCATGAGAGGAGTGCACACTCAGGGGTGTCCTCACCAAGGCGAATGCACACTCAGGGGAGTGCACACTATGGGGAGCGCTCACTCAGTGGAGTGCACACTCAGGGGAGCACACACTCAGGAGAGTGCACACTCAGGGTCACACTCAGGGGAGCCTCACTCAGGCGAGTTCACACCCAGGGGAGTGCACACTCAGGGGTGTCTTCACCCAGGCGAGTTCACACACAGGGGAGCACGCACTCAGGGGAGCGCTCACTCAGGGGAGTGCACACTCAGGGGAGAGCACACTCAGGGGAGTGTACACTCAGGGAAGTGCTCATTCAGTGGAGTGCACACTCAGGGGATTCCTCACTCAGGCGAGTTCACACTCAGGAGAGTGCACACTCAGGGGTGTCCTCACCCAGGGGAGTGCACACACAGGGGGTTCGCATTCAGGGAAGTGCTCACTCAGGGGAGCGCACACTCAGGGGAGCGCAATCCAGGGGCATGCACACTCAGGAGAGTGCACACTCAGGAGAGTTCTCACTCAGGAGAGTGCGAACTCAGAGGAGTGCACACACAGGGTAGTCCTCTCTCAGGAAAGTGCGAACTCAGGGGAGTGCACACTCAGGGGAGTGCTCACTCAGGCGAGTGCACATTCAGGAGAGTCCTCCCTCAGGGGAGCACTCACTCAGGGTAGTGCACACTCAGGGGAGCGCTCACTCACCCAGGCACACACTCAGGGGAGCGCACACTCCGGGGAGTGCACACTCAGGGGAGTCCTCACTCAGGAGAGTGCACATTCAGGAGAGTCCTCCCTCAGGGGAGCACTCACTCAGGGTAGCGCACACTCAGGGGAGCGCACACTCAGGGGAGTGCACACTCAGGGGAGTCCTCACTCAGGAGAGTGCGAACTCAGGGGAGTGCACACTCAGCGGAGTGCTCATTCGGGGAATGCACACTAAGGGAAGTCTTCACTCAGGTGAGTGCACATTCAGGGGAGTGCACACTCAGGGGTGTGCTAACACGGAGGAGTTTCCACTAAAGTGAGTGCACACTCAGGGGAGTGAACAATCAGGGGAGTCCTCACACAGGCGAGTGCACACTCAGGAGAGCGCTCACTCATGGGAGTGCACACTCAGGATAGTGCGCACTCAGTGGAGTCCTCACTCAGGTGAGTACACACTCAGGGAAGTGCACACTCAGGGGAGCCCACACTCAGGGGAGGGCACACTAGGGGAGTCCTCACTCAGAAGAGTGCAAACTCAGAGGAGTGCACAGTCAGGGGAGCGCTCACTCAGGGGAGTGGACACCCAGGGGATTGAACACTCAGGGGAGTGCACACTCAGGGGAGTGCACACTCAGGGGAGTGCACAACCTGGGGAGTGAACACCCAGGGGAATGCACACTCAGGGGAGTGCACACTCAGGTGTGTTTTCACCCAGGCGTGTGCACACTCAGGGGAGTGTGCACTCAGGGGAGCACTCACTCAGGGGAGTGCACACGCTGGGGAGCGAACACTCAGGGTAGGGCACACTCAGGGGAGTGCACACTCAGGGATCTCTTCACCCAGGCGAGTCCACACTCAGGGGAGTGTGCACTCAGGGGTGCGCTCACTCAGCAGAGTGCACACTCAGGGGTGCGCACACTCAGGTGAGTGCACACCCTGGGGAGTGAACACTCAGGGGAGTGCACTCTCAGGGGAGTGCACACTGAGGATTGTCTTCTCCCAGGTGAGCGCAGAGTCAGGGGAGTGTGCACTCAGAGGAGTGCGCACTCAGAGGAGTGCTCACTCAGGGGAGTGCGCACTCAGAGGAGTCCACACTCAGGGAAGTCCTCACTCAGGAGAGTATGAACTCAGAAGTGTGCACACTCAGGGGAGGGCACACTCAAAGGATTCATCACTCAAGCGAGTGCCCCCTCAGGAGAGTGCTCACTCAGGGGAGTGCACACTCAGGGGAGCCTCAATCAGGCGAGTTCACACTCAGGGGAGTGCACACTCAGGGGTGTCTTCACCCAGGCGTGTTCACATTAACGGGAGCGCGTACTTAGGGGAGGGCTCACTCAGGGGAGTTCACACACAGGGGAGAGCACACTCAGGGCAGTGCACTCTCAGTGGCGTCCTCACTCAGGAGAGTGTGAACGAAGAGGAGTGCACACTCAGGGGAGTGCTCACTCAGCTGAGTGGACACTCAGTGGAGTCCTCACTCAGGAGAGTGTGAATTAAGAGGAGTGCACACTCAAGGGAGCGCACACTCAGGGGAGCGCACAGTCAGGGGAGTGTACACCAGGGGAGTCCTCACTCAGGAGAGTGTGAACTCAGCGAAGTGCACACTCAGTGGAGTGCTAAGCCAGGGGAGTGCACACTCAGGGGTGTCCTCACTCAGGCGAGTGCACACTCAGGGGAGTGCACACTCAGGGGAGCGCTTACTCAGGGGAGTGCACACTCAGGGGAGCGCACACTCAGGGAAGTGCACACCCTGAGGAAGGAACACTCAGGGGTGTGCACAGTCAGTAGTCCTCACTCAGGCGAGTGCACCCTCAGGGGAGTGCACACTCAGGGGAGTGCTCACTCAGGGGAGTGCACACTCAGGGGAGCGCACACTCAGGGGAGTGCACACCCTGGTGAAGGAACACTCAGGGGAATGCACAATCAGGGGAGTGCACACTCTGGGGTGTCTTCACTCAGGGGAGTGCACCGTCAGGGGAGTGCACACTCAGGGAATCCTCACTCAGGAGAGTGCGAACTCAGAGGGGTGCACACACAGGGGAGGGCTCATCCGAAGGAGTCATCACTCAAGCGAGTGCCCCCTCAGGAGAGTGCTCACTCAGGGGAGTTCACACTCAGGGGAGCCTCACCCAGGCGAGCGCACACTCAGGGGAGTGCGCACTCAGGTGAGAGCACACTCGGGAGTGTACACTCAGCGGAGTGCTCCTTCAGTGGAGTGCACACTCAGGGGAGTCCTCACTCAGGCGAGTTCACACTCAGGGGAGTGCACACTCAGGGGTGTACTCACCCAGGGAAGTCCACACTCAGGGGAGTTCGCATTCAGGGAAATCCTCACTCAGGGGAGCACACACTCAGGGGAGAGCACACTCTGGGGAGTCCTCACTCAGGTGAGTGCACTCTCAGGTGAGAGCACACTCAGGGGAGCGCTCACTCAGGGGAGTGCAAACTCAGGGGAGCGTACACTCAGGGGAGTGCACTCTCAGTGGCGACCTCACTCAGGAGAGTGAGAACTAACAGGAGTGCACACTCAGGGGAATGCTCACTCAGGTGAGTGCACACTCAGGGGTGTCCTCACTCAGGTGAGTGTACACTCTGGGGAGTGCACACTCATAGGAGCTCTCACTCAGGGGAGTGCACACTCAGGGGAGCGCACACTCAGGGGAGTGCACACCAAGAGAGTCCTCACTCAGGAGAGTGCGAACTCAGAGGAGTGCACATTCAGCAGAGTGCTAACTCAGGGGAGTGCACACTCAGGGGTGTCCTCACTCAGGCGAGTGCACACTCAGGGGAGTCCTCACTCAGGTGAGTTCACACTCATGGGTTTGCACACTCAGTAGTCCTCACTCAGGCTAGTGCACACTCAGTGGAGTGCCCACTCAGGGGAGCGCTCAGTCAGGGGAGTGCACACACAGGGGAGTGCACACTCTGGGGAGCGCACACTCAGGCGAGTTCACACTCAGCCAGGTTCTCACTTAGGATAGTGCGAACTCAGAGGAGTGCACACTCAGGGGAGTGCTCATTCATGGGAGTACACACTCAGGGGAGTCCTCACTCAGATGACGGCACACTCAGGGACTGTACACTCAGGGAGGCGCTCACAGAGCAGAGTGCCCACTCAGGTGAGCGCTCACTCAGGGGAGTGCACACTCAGGGGATCAAACCGGACCTGACCGGTTCAAACAGGATTTGAACAGCTCAATCCGGACCAGACCGGCTCAAACAGTTTTGACTTGCTGAAACTGGAGCAGACCGGCTGAAACAGGTTAGGATCAGCTCAAACCAGACCAGACCAGCTGAACCGGATCAAACCGGACCATACCGGCTTAAACCGGTGTTGACAGTCTCAAACCGGGCCAGATCGGCTCAAACCGGATCAGACTGGCTCAAACCGGTTCAAAGAGGACCAGACCGGCTTAAACCGGATTAATCTGTACCAGACCGGCTCAAACCGGTTTTGACCACCTCAAATCGGACCAGACAGGCACTAACCGGTTTTGACTGGCTCAAACCGCACTCAAACCGGACCAGACTGGCTCAAACCGGTTTTGACCGGCCGAAACCCGACCAGACCGGCTGAAAATGGACCAGACCGACTCAAACCGGTTTTGAACGGCTCAAACACGACCGGATCGGCTAAAACCACACCAGACCGGCTCAAACTGGTGTCGACCGGCTCAAACAGGACCAGACCGGCTCAAACCGGTTTTCACCGGCTCAAACCAGACCAGACCGGCTCAAACCGCCTAAAACCGGACCAGACCGGGTTGAACCAGGTTTGTCTGGCTCAAACTGGGCTCAAACCCTACCAGACCTCCTCATACCAGGTTTGACCAGCTGAATTCGGACTCATACCGGATCAGATCGGCTCAAACCGGTTTTGACCGGCTCAAAACCAACCAGAATGGCACAAACCGGATCAAACCGGACCAGTCGTGTTCATCCGGTTTGGACCAGCTCAAACCGGACCAGACCGGCAAAATCCGGTCCAGACCCGCTAAAACCAGATAAAACCGAACCAGACGGGCTCTTAGACCATCTCAAACCGGTTTTGATCGGCTCAATACGGACTAGACCACCTCAAACTGGACCAGACCAGCTGAAACCAGTGTTGACCGTCTGAAACCAGACCATACTACCTTAAACCGGACCAGACTGGCTCAAAACAGGTTTGACCAGTTCAAACCGGATTCAAACCATACCAGACCTTCTCCAACCGGGTTTGACCAGCTCAAACCAGAGCACACCCGCTCAAAACGGATCAAACCGGACCAAACCGGCCCTTAGACCGGCTCAAACCGGTTTTGACTGACTCAAACCGGACTCAAACCCGACCAGACCGGCTCAAACCGGTGTTGACCGGTTCAAACCAGACCAAACTGGCTCCAACCGGTGTTGACTGGCTCAAACCGGACTCACACCGGACCAGACTAGCTAAAACACGTTTTGACCGGCTCAAACCAGAACAGACCGGCTCAACCGGTTCAAACCGGACCAGACCGTCTCAAACCGGATTAAACCAAACAAGACCGGCTCAAACCGGTTTTCACCGGCTCAAACCGGACTCAAACCGGACCAGAACGCCTTATACCGAATCAAATCAGTTTTGACCAGCTCAATACGGACCATAACGTCTCAAACCGGTTTTGACCGGCTCAAACAGGACTCAAACCAGACCAGACCGGCTCAAACCGAACTCAAACTGGAACAGACCGGCTGAAAACGGTTTTGACCGGCTCAAACAGGACCAGACCGACTCAAACTGGTTTTGTCCGGCTCAAACAGGACCAGACAGGCTCAAACCGGGTGAAACCGTACCAGACCAGCTGAAACCGGTTTTCACTGGGTCAAAGCGGACCAGACCGGCTCAAACCGGTTATGACCAGCTCAAAACGGTCTCAAACTGGACCAGACCGTCTCAAACTGGTGTTGACCAGCTCCAACCGCATTCAAACCGGACCAGACCGGCTCAAACCGGTTTTGACCAGCTCAAACCAGACCAGACCTGCTCAAACCGGACCAAACCAATCCAGACCATCTCAACCCGCTTTTGTCCAGCTCAAATCGGACTCAAACCAGACCACACCGTCTCAAACCGGTTTTGGCCAGCTGAAACCAGAGCAGACCGGCTCAAACCGGTTTTGACCAGCTCAAATCGGACTCAAACCGGACCTGACCAGCTCAAACCGGTTTTGACCGGCTCAAACCGGTCCGGTCCGGCTCAATCCGGATCATAACAGATCAGAACTGCTACTAGACTATCTAAAACCGGTATCAACTGGCTCAATACGGACAAGACCGGCTCAAACCGGTTTTGTCTGGCTCAAACCGGACTGAAACCGGACCATAACAGCTCAAACCATACCAGACCACCTCAAACTGGTTTGGACCAGCTCAAATCGGACTCAAACCGGACCAGACCGGCTGAAACCAGTTTTGACCGGCTCAAACCCGACCAGACCGGCAAAAACCGGATGAAACCGAACCAGACCAGCTCAAACCGGTTTGGACCGGCTCAAACAGGACCAGACCGGCTCAAACCGGTCCAGACTGGCTTAAACCAGATCAATCCAGACCAGACCGGCTCTTAGACGGTCTCAAACCGGTTTTGATCGGCTCAATACGGACCACAACGGCTCAAACCGGATTTCACCGGCTCAAACTGGACCAGACTGTCTCAAACTGAACTCAAGCTGGACCAGACAGGCTCAAACCAATTTTGACCGGCTCATACCAGTACAGACCAGCTCAACCGTATCAAACCGGACCTGACGGCGTAAACCGGATCAAACAGGACCAGACGGGCTCAAATCGGTGTTGACCGGCTCAAACCCGACCAGACTGGCTGAAACCAAACCAGACTGGTTCAAACCGGCTTTGACCAGCTCAAACCGGAATCAAACCAGACCAGACCGACTCAAACCGGGTTTGACCGGCCCAAACCCGACCAGAACGGCTGAAATCGGACCAGACCGACTTATACCGGTTTTGACCGGCTCAAACACGAGCGGATCGGCTAAAACCGCACGAGACCGGCTCAAACCGTTGTCGACCAGCTCAAACTGGACCAGACTGGCTGAAACCGGTTTTCACCGGCTCAAACCAGACCAGACCGGCTCAAACCGGCTAAAACCAGACCAGACCGGGTCGAACCAGTTTTGTCCGGCACAAACAGTACTCAAACCGTACCAGACCGCCTCAGGCCGGTTTTGACCATCTAAAATCGGACTCACACGGGACCAGATCGGCTCAAACTGCTTTTGACCGGCTCAAACCCGACCAGAACGGCACAAACTGGATCAAACCGGACCAGTCTGGTTCAAACCGGTTTGGACCGGCTCAAACCGGACCAGACCGGCTTAAACTGGATCAAACTGGACCAGACTGGCTCTTAGACCGTCTCAAGCCGGTTTTGATCGGCTCAACAGGTCCAGACCGGCTCAAACTGGACCAGACCGGCAAAAACCGGTGTTGACCGTCTGAAACCCGACCAGACTGGCTTAAATCGGACCAGACTGGCTCAAAACGTGTTTGACTGGTTCAAACCGGATTCAAACTGGACCAGACCGCCTCCAACCGGGTTTGACCAGTTCAAACCGGACCAGACGTGCTCAAACCAGATCAAACCGGAAAAGACTGTCTCTTAGACGGGCTCAAACCGGTTTTGACCGGCTCAAACCGGACTCAAACCGGACCAGACCGGCTCAAAGAGTTGTTGACCGGTTCAAACCAGACCAGACAGGTTCAAACTAGTGTTGACCGGCTCAAACTGGACTCAAACTGTACCAGACCTGCCCTTAGACCAGCTCAAACTGGTTTTGAACGGCTCAAACCGGACCAGACGGGCTCAAACCGCATCAAAGCGGACCAGACGGGCTCAAACCAGTTTTGACCAACTCAAACCAGACTCAAATCGGACCAGACCATC
Organism: Chlorocebus sabaeus; assembly: GCF_047675955.1. Lineage (NCBI taxonomy): Eukaryota > Metazoa > Chordata > Mammalia > Primates > Cercopithecidae > Chlorocebus > Chlorocebus sabaeus. The sequence goes on along the minus strand of NW_027327902.1, from coordinate 1,176 downwards.
TCAAAATTGTTTCGACCAACTCAAACCAGAGCTGACTGGCTCAAAGCGGTTTTGTCCGGCTGAAATCGGACCCAAACTGGAACAGACCGGCTCAAACCAGCTCAAACTGGACCACACGGACTAAAATCACATCAAACCGGACGAGACCGGCTCAAAACAGATGAATCCGGACCAGACCGGCTAGACCCGCTAAATCCGGTTTTGGGCGGCTCAAACCGGACTCAAACCGATATTGACTGGCTCAAACCAGGTCAAACCGGACCAGACCGGCTCAAACCGGATCAAACCAGACCAGACCAGCTCAAACCGGTTTTGACCGGCTCAAACCGGACCAGACCGGCTTAATCGGATCACACTGGACCACACCGGCTTAAACCGGATCAAACTGTACCAGACCGCCTCAAACGGGCGTTGACCGGCTCAGACCTGACCAGACCGGCTTAAACCAGACCAGACTGACTCAAATCGGGTTTGACTGGCTCACTCATGGGAGTGTACATGAAGGGGAGTGCTCATTCAAGGGAGTGCACACTCAGGGGAGTCCTCACTGAGACGAGTGCACACTGAGGGTAGTGCACACTCAGGGAGATGCTCACAAAGCAGAGTGCCCACTCAGGTGAGCGCTCACTCAGGGGAGTGTACACTCGGGGGATCAAACCAGACCACACCGATACAAACCAGTTTTGACCAGCTCAAACTCAACCGTATCAGCTAAAACCGAAATAGACCGGCTCAAACCGGTGTTGACGGGCTCAAACTGGTCCAGACGGGCTCAAACTGGTTTTCACGGGCTCAAACCAAACCAGACTGGCTCAAACCGGCTAAAACCAGACCAGAGCGGGTCAAACCAGTTTTATCCGGCTCAAACCGGACTCAAACCATACCAGACCACCTCAATCCGGTTTTGAATGGCTCAAATCGGACTCAAACCGGACCAGATCGGCTCAAACCGCTTTTGACTGGCTCAAATCCGACCAGAATGGCACAAACCGGATCAAACTGGACCAGTCTGGTCCAAACCGGTTTGGACTGTCTCAAACCGGACCAGAACAGCTTAAACCGGATCAAACCGGTTTTGACCCGCTCAATACAGACCTTAACGTCTCAAACCGGTTTTGACCGGCTCACCGGACTCAAACCGGACCAGACAAGCTAAAACTGTCTCAAACCAGACCA